>NW_022631069.1:2442442-2647382 GCF_010015895.1 Lontra canadensis | reverse complement strand
CTTCTCCTTCTCCTTCTCCTTCTCCTTCTCCTTCTCCTTCTCCTTCTTCTTCTTCTTCTTCTTCTTCTTCTTCTTCTTCTTCTTCTTTTGTATATAGGTATTCCAACATCATCTATTAAAAACACTATCCTTGGGGTGCCTGGGTGGCACAGTGAGTTAAGCCTCTGCCTTCGACTCAGGTCATGATCTCCGGGTCCTGGGATCGAGCCCCACATTGGGTTCTCTGCTCGGCAGGGAGCCTGCTTCCCCCTCTCTCCCTGCCTGCATGTGATCTCTCTCTGTCAAATAAATAAATTCTTTAAAAACAACAACAACAACACTATCCTCTCTGTGCTAAGTTCTTTTCTTTGTTGGCCAATTGACCATATATATGTGGGTCAGTTTCTGGACTTCATGTTCTTGTCTATTTTGACACCAATATCATACTGTCTTGATTACTATATTATTTTTTATTAACATATAATGTATTAATTGTTTCAGGGGTACAGGTCTGTGATTGATCAGTCTTACACAACTCACAGAACTCACCATAGCACATACCCTCCCCAATGTCCATCACCTAGCCACCCTGTCCTTCTCACCCACCTCCCCTCCAGTAGCCCTCAGTTTGATTCCTGAGGTTAAGAGTCTCTTATGGTTTGTCTCCTTCCCTGGTCCCATCTTGTTTCATTTTTCCCTTCCTTCCCCACACAGCTCCCCACCTTGCCTCTCAAATTCCTCATATCAGAGAGATCATATGCTAATTGTCTTTCTTTGATTGACTTATTTCTCTTAGCATAATACCCTCTAGTTCCATTCACATTGTTGCAAATGTCAAGATTTTGGGGGTTTTGATGGCTGCATAGTATTCGTGTGTGTGTGTGTGTGTGTGTGTGTGTGTGTGTGTGTATCACATTTTCTTTATCCATTCATCTGTTGATGGACATCTGGGCTCTTTCCATAGTTTGGCTATTGTGGACATTGCTGCTATAAACACTGGGGTGCAGGTGCCTCTTCGGATCACTACATTTGTGTCTTTGGGGTAAATACCCAGTAGTACAATGGCTGGGTCATAGAGTGACTCTAGTTTCAACTTTTTGAGGAACCTCCAAACTGTTTTTCAGAGTGGCTGCACCAGTTTGCATTCCCACCAATAGTGTAGGAGGGTTCCCCTCTCTCTGCATACTCACCAACACCTGTCATTTCCTGACTAGTTAATTTTAGCCATTCTGACTGGTGTGAGGTGGTATCTCACTGTTGTTTTGATTTGTATTTCCCTGATGCAGAGTGAGGTTGAACACTTTTTGATGTGTCTGTTGGCCATTGGATGTCTTCTTTGCAGAAATGTCTGTTCATGTCTTCTGCCCATTTCTTGATTGGATTATTTGTTCTTTGGGTGTTGTGTTTGATAAGTTCTTTATGGATTTTGAATATTGATCTGATATGTCATATGCAGATATCCTCTCCCATTCTGTTAGTTGTCTTTTGGTTTTGTTGACTGTTTCCTTTGCTGTGTAAAAGCTTTTGATCTTGATGAAGTCCCAATAATTCATTTCTGCCCTTACTTCCCTTGCCTTTGGTGATGTTTCTAGGAAGAAGTTGCTGTAGCTGAGGTTGAAGAGGCTGCTGCCTGTGTTCTCTCTCCTCTAGCATTTTGATGGATTTCTGTCTCTTTTGAGGTCTTTCATCCATTTTGAGTCTATTTTTGTGTGTGGTGAAAGGAAATGGTCCAGTTTCATTGTTCCACATGTGGCTGTCCAATTTTCCCAACACCATTTGTTGAAGAGACTGTCTTTTTTTCCATTGGACATCTTTCCTGCTTTGTCAAAGATTAGTTGACCATAGAGCTGAGGGTCCATTTCTGGGCTCTCTATTCTCTTCCATTGATCTATGTGCCTGTTTTTGTGCCAGTACCATACTGTCTTGATGATGACAGCTTTGTAATAGAGCTTGAAGTCTGGAATTGGTTTTCTTTTTCAACATTCCTGTGGCTATTTGGGGTCTTTTTTGGTTCCATATAAATTTTAGGATTATATGTTCCATTTCTTTGAAAAAAGTTGATGGTATTTTGATAGGGATTGCATTAAATATGTAGATTGCTCTAGGTAGCATAGACATTTTCACAATAGTTATTCTTCCAATCCATGAGCATGGAAAATTTTTCCATTTATTTGTGTCTCCCTCAATTTCTTACATGAGTACTTTATATTTTTCTGAGTACAGATTCTTTACTTCTTTGGTTAGATTTATCCCTAGGTATCTTATGGTTTGGGGTGCAACTATAAAAGGGATCGACTCCTTAATTTATCTTTTTTCTGCCTTGCTGTTGGTGTATATAAATGCTACTGATTTCTGTGCATTGATTTTATATCCTGACACTTTACTGAATTCCTCTATGAGTTCTAGCAGTTTTAGAGTGATGTCTTTTGGGTTTTCCACATAAAGTATTATATCATCTGCAAAGAGGTACAGTTTAACTTCTTTCTTTGCCAATTTGGATGCATTTTATCTCTCTGTGATGTCTGATTGTTGAGGCTAGGATTTCTAGTACTGTGTTGAATAGCAGTGGAGATTGTGGACATCCCTGGCCTGTTCCTGACCTTAGCGGAAAAGCTCTCAGTTTTTCCCCATTGAGAATGAAATTCACTGTGGATTTTTCATAGATGGCTTTGATGATATTGTGGTATATACCCTCTATGCCTATACTGTGAAGAGTTTTGATCAAGAAAGGATGCTGTACTTTGTCAGATGCTTTTCCAGCATCTATTGAGAGTATCATATGATTCTTGTTCTTTCTTTTATTACTGTATTGTATCACATTTATTGATTCGCAGATGTTGAACCAACCTTGCAGCCCAGGAATAAATCCCACACGGTTGTGGTGAATAATCCTTTTAATGTACTATTGGATCTTATTGGTTAGTATTTTGGTGAAAATTTTTGCATCAGAAATTTTGGGATCAAGGTAATGCTGGCCTCATAAAATGGGTTTGGAAGTTTTCCTTTCATTTCTATTTTTTGGAACAGTTTCAAGAGAATAGGTATTAATTCTTTAAATGTTTGGTAGAATTTCCCTGGGATGTCGTCTGGCCCAGGGTTCTTGTTTGTTGGGAGATTTTTGATGACTGCTTCAGTCTCCTTACTGGTTCTGGATCTGTTCAGGTTTTCTACTTCTTCCTGGGCTCAGTTTTGGTAGTTTATAAGTCTCTACGAATGCATCCATTTCTTCCGAATTGTCAAATTTGCTGCTGTATATTTGCTCATAATATGTTTTTATAATTGTTTGTATTTCTTTGGTGTTTGTTGTAATCTCTCCTATTTCATTCATGACTTTATTAATTTGGGTCCTTTTTCTTGTCTTTTTGATATAACAGAGCTTTATCAATCTTATTAAATCTTTCAAAGAACCAGCTCCTAGTTTTGTTGATTTGTTCTACTGTTCTTTTGGTTTCTATTTCATTGATTTCTGCTCTGATCTTTATGATTTCTCTTCTCTTGCTGCGTTTAGGTTTTCTTTGCTGTTCTTTCTCCAGCTCCTTTAGGTGTAGGGTTAGAGTGTGTTCTTGAGACTTTTGTTTTTTCAGAAAGGTTTGTGTTGCTATCTACTTTCCTCTCAGGACCGCCTTTGTTGTGTCACAAAGATTTTGAACATCTGTGTTTTCATTTTCATTTGTTTCTAGGAATTTTTTTAAATTCTTCTTTAATTTACTGGTTGACCAATTCATTCTTTAGTAGGATGCTTTCTAGCCTCCATGTATTTGAGTTCTTTCCAACTTTCCTCTTGTGGTTGAGTTCTAGTTTCAAAGTACTGTGGTTTGAAAATATGCAGGGAATGGTCCCAATCTTTTGGTACTGGTTGAGACCTGATTTGTGACTCAGGTTGTGATCTATTCTGGAGAATGTTCCATGTGCACTAGAGAAGAATGTGTATTCTGCTGCTTTGAGATGGAATGTTCTGAATATATCTGTGATGTTTATCTGGTCCAGTGTGTTATTTAAAGACTTTATTTCCTTGCTTATCTTTTGCTTAGGTGATCTGTCCATTTCAGTGAGGGGGTGTTAAAGTTCCCTCCTATTATTGTATTATTGTCGATGTGTTTCTTTGATTTTGTTATTAATTGGCTGCTACCATGTTAGGGGTATAGATATTTAATCGTTAGATCTTCTTGTTGAACAGACCCTTTAAATATGATACAGTGTCCTTCCTCATCTCTTATTATAGTCTTGGCTTAAAATCTAATTTATCTGATATAAGGATTGCCACCCCAGCTTTTTTTTGATGTCCATTAGCATGGTAAATTGTTTTCCACTCTCTCACTTTCAACCTGGAGGTGGTTTGGGGTCTAAAATGAGTTTCTTGCAGACAGCATATCAATGGGTCTTGTTTTTTTATCTGTGTCTTTTGATTGGGGCATTTAGCCCATTTACATTCAGAGTAACTATTGAAAGATATTAATTTAGTGCCATTGTATTGCCTATAAAGTGACTGTTACTGTATATTTTCTCTGTTCCTTTCTGGTCTGTTACTTTTAGGCTGTGTCTTTGCTTAGAGGACCCCTTTCAATATATCCTGTAGGGTTTATTTGGTATTTGCAAATTCTTTTAGTTTTGTTTGTCCTGGAAGTCTTTATTTCTCCTATTTCCAACGACAGCCTTGCTGGATATAGTATTCTTGGCTGCATATTTTTCTCATTTAGTGCTCTGAATATATCATGCCAGTCCTTTCTGGCCTGCCAGGTCTCTGTGGATAGGTATTTTGCCAATCTAATATTTCTACCATTGTATGTTATAGACCTTTTGTCCAGAGCTGCTTTTAGGATTTTCTCTTTGTCACTGAGACTTGTAAGTTTTATTATTGGATGTTGGGGTATGGGCCTATTTTTATTGATTTTGAGGGGGGTTCTCTGTGCCTCCTGGATTTTGATGCTTATTCCTTTCGCCAAATTAGGGAAATTCTCTGATATAATTTGCTCTAATATGCCTTCTGCCCCTCTATCTCTTTCTTCTTCTTCTGGGATCCCAATTATTCTAATATAGTTTCTTCTTATGGTATCACTTATCTCTTGAATTCTCCCCTCATGGTCCTAGTTGTTTGTCTCTCTTTTTCTCAGCTTTTTTATTTTCCATCATTTGGTCTTCTATATCTTCTATATCACTAAGTCTCTCTTCTGCTTCATTTATCCTAGAAGTAAGAACCTCCATTCTTTTACTGCACCTCATTAATAGCTTTTTTAAATTTCAACTTGGTTAGATTTTAGTTCTTTTGTTTCTCCAGAAAGGGATTCTCTAGTATCTTCCATGCTTTTTCAAGCCCAGCTATCATCTTGATAATCATCAGTCTAAACTCTAGTTCTGACATATTACTAATGTCCATATTGATTATGTCCTTAGCTATTGGTACTGCCTCTTGTTCTTTTTTTTTTTTTTTAGGTAAGTTTTTCCACCTTTTCATTTTATCCAGATAAGAATAGATGAATGAGAGAACAAAATACTAAAAGGTAGCAATGACCCTAGAAAGATATACACTGACCAAATCTGAAGAGACCTGAAACTAGGGGGAGAAGAAAGGAGGAAAAAATATACATATTTATATATATACATATATATAAATATGAATTTATAAATATAAATATAAATATATATATATATATATATATATACACACACACACTATTTTTAATATGTGTGTGTGTGTGTATTTTATATGACTGGTGAATAGAACGGAGCCACACACTTGATTTTGGGTGTATTTTGGTCTGTTAGAAGAAACTACCTCTCAAAATTTTAAAGAAAGAAAAACTTATATATGTACAAAAAATAAGGGTAAACATGATGAAGAGAAGGAATATGAATGTAAAGAAGAAGAGTAAAAGAGATTCTAAAAAAGGAATTGATAAGTTAAGAAGTTGGTTGAAAAAGAAGGAAAAGAAAAGAGGAAAGAATGTGATCAGGCTGGAGACTAGAACAAAGCCATTCACTAGATTTAGGGTACATTCTTATCTATTAGAAGAAACTGTATCCCAAAATTTTAAAGAAAGAAAAACCTATATGTATACAAAAAATAAGGTTAAATACAATGAAGGATAGACTATGACTGTAACAATGAAAATTTTAAAACATTTTTTAAAAGGTATTGATAAGATAAAATAGTTAAAAAAGGTTAACATAGGAAAAAGGAAAATTTTAAAAAATAGAATAAGAAAAAATAAAATTTAAAAACTTAGCTTAGAAAGACTGAAGTATCATAGGAAGAAAGCCATGAGTTCTATGTGTTGTTTCCCCCCCTAGTTCTGGAGTTCCACAGGTCTCATTGATTAGTGAACTTGGTCTTGTCTGGATGTTCTTGCTGATCTTCTGGGGAAGGGGCCTGTTGCTGTGATTCTCAAATGCCTTTGCCTGAGGCAGAATTGCACCTGCCCTTGCCAGGGGCCATACTAAGCAATCTGCTTGGGTTCCCTCTCGGCAGCTTTTGTTCCCTGAATGCTTTCCATAGACCTTTGGAGGAGGAGAATGAAGATGGTGGCCTCCCAATCTCCAATGCAGAGGACCTGAGAGCTCAGGGCCCCTCCTCAGTGTATGACGGTAGCTGTGGGCTTGTCACATAAGGCCTTTATTAAGTGAGGTCCATTCCTTCTATACCTAACTTGTTGAGAGTTTTTATCATGCATTTTGAATTTTGTCAAATGCTTTCTATGCATATATTGAGGTGATTATTTGATTTTTATCCCTCATTCTATTAATGTAGCAAATTACAATGATTGGTATGTATATGTTGAATTATCCTTGCATTCCAGGGATTAAATCTCACTTGATCATGGTGTATGCAATTTTTAATATGTTGTTGAATTCAATTTTCTAGTATTTTGTTGAGGATTTTTGCATCTATGTTCATCAGGGATATTAGCTTATAATTATCGACTCTTGTAGCTTTGGTATTAGGGTAATGCTGGCCTTGTAAAACGATTTTGGAAGCATTCTTTCTTCAACTGTTGGAAAGAGTTTGAGAAGAATTGGTATTGATTCTTCTTTATATGATAGAATTTACCAGTGAAGCCATCAGGCTTTGAGCTTATCTTTGTTGGGAGGTTTTCAATTGTTGATTCAATATCCCTACTCCTTTTAGTCTATTAAGATTTTTTCCTTATGACTCAGTATTCATAGATTCCTGTTTCTATGAATTTACCCATTCCTTCTAGGCTATTCAATTTGTTGGTATGTAGTTGTTCATAGTAGTATTTTAGGACTTTTAAAATTTCTGTGATACCAGTTGTAATGGCTCCACTTTCATTTCTGAATTATTTATTTGAGTCTTCTTTTTTTTCCCTAGCCTAGCTAAGGATTTGTCAATTCTATTTATCTCTTCCAAAAAAAAAAAAAAAGAAGAAGAAGAAGAAGAAGAAGGAAGAAAAGAAAAAAACCCTCTTAGTTTCATTGATCTCTTCCAAAGTTTTTCTAGTCTTGATTTCATTTATTTCTGCTCTGACATTTGTTTTGTTTTACTAATTTTTGGCTTAGTTCTTCTTTTTCTGGTTACATGCTATGTAAAGTTGTGTTGCTTATTTGAGATTTTTCTTTTTTCTTAATGTAGGCATTTGCAAATTTTCTTCTTAGAACTATTTTTGCTGTATCCCTTATGTTTTGGTATATTGTGTTTCCATTTTTGTTTGTCTCATGGATTTTTTTAAATTTCCCTTTTGATTTCCTCCTTGACCTATTAATTGTTTAGGAATGTGTTGTTTACTTTCCACATATTTGTAAATTTATCTTATTTCTTTCTATAATTGGTTTCTAGTTTCATACCATTGTGGTCAGAAAAGATGCTTGGACTCAACACACACAAAACAGATAATCATATCAAAAAATGGGCAGAAGACATGAACAGACACTTCTCCAATGAAGATATACAAATGGCTATCAGACACATGAAAAAATGTTCATCATCACTAGCCACCAGGGAGATTCAAATTAAAACCACATTGAGATACCACATTACACCAGTTAGAATGGCCAAAATTAGCAAGACAGGAAACCACGTGTGTTGGAGAGGATGTGGAGAAAGGGGAACCCTCTTCCACTGTTGGTGGGAATGCAAGTTGGTGCAGCCACTTTGGAGTACAGTGTGGAGATTCCTTAAGACATTAAAAGTAGAGCTTCCCTATGACTCTGCAACTGCACTACTGGTTATTTACCCCAAAGATACAGATGTAGTGAAAAGAAGGGCCATCTATATCCTAATGTTCATAGCAGCAATGGTCACGGTCACCAAACTGTGGAAAGAACCAAGATGCCTTTCAATGGATGAATGGTTAAGGAAGATGTGGTCCATATACACTATGGAGTATTATGCCTCCATCAGAAAGGATGAATACCCAACTTTTGTATCAACATGGACAGGACTGAAAGAGATTATGCTGAGTGAAATAAGTCAAGCAGAGAGAGTCAATTATCATATAGTTTCACTTATTTGTGGAGCATAACAAATAACACGGAGGACATGGGGAGATGGAGAGGAGAAGGGAGTTGAGGGAAATTGGAGGGGGAGATGAACCATGAGAGACTATGGACTCTGAAAAACAATCTGAGGGTTTTGAAGGGGTGGGGGGTGGGAGGTTAGGGGAGCCTGGTGGTGGGTATTATGGAAGTCATGTATTGCATGGAGCACTGGGTGTGGTGCATAAAAAATGAATTCTGTTACACTGAAAAGAAATTCAATTAAATAAAAATAAAATAAAAAGAACATAGATGCCAAAATGAGGAGAAAAGAAAAAAAAAGAAAGAAAAAAAAGAAAATCTTACAAATATAAAACAATTTAATGAAAAGGACTAGAAAAAATACACATGTACATATCTTATAGGTAAAAATAAACATCAATAATAATAAAAAGTTAAAATAGAAAAACAAAAAAAATAAAGCACTAAAGAATAAAAAAAGAGAAAAGATGCTTGATATAGTTCAAATCAAACTTCTTAAAATTTTTTTAAAAAGATTTTATTTATTTATTGACAGACAGAGATCACAAGTAGGCAGAGAGGCAGGCAGAGAGAGAGAGGAGGAAGCAGGCTTCCTGCTGAGCAGAGCCCCCTGCTGCGGGGCTCGATCCCAGGACCCTGAGATCACGACCTGAGCTGAAGGCAGAGGCTTTAACCCACTGAGCCATGCAGGTGCCCCAAACTTCTTAAATTTTTACTAAGATTTATTTTGTGGCCCAATATATGATCTATCCTGGAAAATATTTTAAGTGTGCTTGAGAAAAATGTGTATTCTTCTGCTGTTGGATGGAATGTTTTGTATATATCTGTTAGGTCCATTTGGGCTACTGTATAGTTCTACTCAAATGTTACCTTATTGATATGGTCTAAATGAGCCATCCATTGCTGAAAATGGAGTATTGAAATCCCCTAATATTATCGTATTGTTGCTCCTCTGTCCCTTCAGATCTATTATTTTCTTTATGTATTTAGGCGCTCCGATGTTGTGTACCTATATATTTATAATTTTTATATACTTTTAATGAATTTACTCTTCTGTAATTATATAATAACCTTTGTCTCTTATTACAGCTTTTGAGTTTAAACCTAGTTAGTCTGATATAACTAACTTTTTTCTGTTTTGGTTTCCATTTGCATGAGTACCTTTTTCCATCACTTCACTTTCAGTCTATATGTGTCCTTAAAGCTAAAGTGACTCTCACGATTTTGATTCTAGCCATTCTGACAAGTGTGAGGTTAAATCTCATTATAGTTTTGATTTGCATTTCCTTGATGGTAAGTGATACTGAGCATCTTTTCATGTGTCTGTTGGCATCTGTATGTCTTCCTAGGAGAAATATTTTTTCGTTTCTTCTGCCCATTTTTAAATTGGATTATTTAGGTCCAATTTATTTAGGTTTTTGGTGTTGAGTTATATAAGTTCTTTATATATTTCTATATACACATATGTATATATATGTGTTCTTTATGTATAAATAATATATATTCCTTATATATTTATATACATTTATCAGATGTCATTTGCAAATATCTTCTCCCATTCAGTAGGTTGTCTTTTGTTTTTTTTAATTGTTTCCTTTGTTGTGCAGAAGCTTTTTAGTGATGTAGTCCCAATAATTTGTTTTTGCTTTTCCTTTGCCTCAGGAGACATATCTAGAAAAATATTGCTATGACAAATGTCAGAGAAATCACTGCCTGTGCTCTCTTCTAGGACTTTTATGGCCTCACATTTAGGTCCTTAATCCATTTTGAGTTTATTTTTGTGTAAGAAAGTGGTCCAGTTTCATTCTTTTTTATTTTCTTCAAGATTTATTTATTTATTTTAGAGAGAGAGAGAGAGAGAATGCACACACTTGAGTAGGGTGAGGGAAGAGGGGAAGGAGGGGAGGGAGAGAGAAATAAAGAGAATCTCAAGCAGCCTCAGTGCCCAGAGCAGAGCCCTATGCTGGGCCTGATCTCACAACTCTGAGATCATGACCTGAGCCAAAACCAGGAGTTGGTCATTTAACTGACTGAGTCATCCACAGGTGCCCTCCACTTTCACTCTTTTGCATGTATGTGTCCAGTTTTCCCAACTCCATTTGTTGAAGAGATTATCTTTTCCTCATTGCATATCCTTGCCTTCTCTGTTGAAGATTAATTGACCATACAATCCTGGGCTTATTTCTCTATTCTATTCCATTGACCTATGTGTCATTTTTGTGCCAGTACAATGCCATTTTGATTACTATACCTTGTAGCATATCTTGAAATGTGGGGGATGGGTGAAATAGGTGAAGGGGATTAAGAGTACACTTATGATGAACACTGAGATGTGTATAGAATTGTTGAATCACTACATTATACACCTGAAATAAATGTAACACTATATGTTCACTATACCGGGAATTGAAAAAAAAATTTTTTTTTAAGCTGAAGTGACTCTCCTATGGGCAGCACACATTTTAGCTTTCTGGGTTTTCTTTACTCCAGTAAGCTGCTCTGTGTCTTTTAACTGGGGGATTTAATCCACTTATATTTAAAGAATATTTAAGGTAATTACTGATACATAAGCAATCATTATTGCCACCTTATTAATTATATCCTGGGCATTTGCAGCTTCTGTGTTTCTTTCTTACTCTCATGCTATCTTCTTTTGTGATTTGATAATTTTCTGTAGTGGTATGCTTTGATTCTTTATTTTTTATCTCTTGTGTATTAGCTACAGGTTTTTGCTTTGTGGTTAAGATGAGGCTTACATCTAAAATCTTATAACAGTCTTTTTAAGTTGATAATAACTCAACTCCAATTGCAAATAAAACCTCTAGTGTTATTACTCCCCACATTTTGCTTTTGATGCTACAATTTATATCTTTTATATTGTTCATTGATTAACAAATTATCATAGTTATTTTCTATACTTTTGTCTTATAACCCTTATACTAATTAAAATGATTTACATACCACCATTACAATATAGAGTATTCTGAATTTGACTTATCTTTACCAGTAAATTTTACACTTTCATATAACTAATTAGTGTCCTTTTGTTTCTATTTGAAGAACCCCTTCAGCAATTCTTTTTTTTTTCTTTCAAGATTTTATTTAAATTCAAGTTAGTTCACAGATAGTGTAGTTTTAGTTTCAGAGGTAGAATTTAGTAATTCATCAGTTGCATATAACACCCAGTGCTGGTATCATCCTTAATGCCCATCACCCAATTCCCAATTACCTCATCCTCTCACCCACCTCCCCTCCAGCAACCCTAAGTTTGTTCCCTATATTTAAAAGTCTCTTATGGTTTGCCTCCCTCTGTCTTATTTTATTTTTCCTTACTTTCCCTTATGTTCATCTGTTTTGCTTTTTAAATTCCACATATAAGTGAAATAATATGGTATTTGTCTTTCTCTGACTGGCTTATTTCACTCTAGTTACTCTAGTTCTATCCATGTCCTTGCAAATGGCAAGATTTCATTCCTTTTGATGGCTGAGTAATATATATCTACATTTTTTTCACATCTTTTTTATCCATTCATCAGTTGATGGACATTTGGACTCTTTCCATGTTTTGGCTATTATGGATAGCACTGCTATAAACATTGGTGTGCACGTGCCCCTTCAAATCACTATTTCTGTATCCTTCAGATAAATACCTAGCAGTACAACTGTACAGTTGCTGGGCTGTAGGGTAGTGCTATTTTTAATTTTCTGAGGAAGCTCCATACTATTTTCCAGAAAGGCTGCACCAGTTTGCATTCCCACCAACAGTATGAGAGGGTTCCCCTTTCTCTGCTTCCTCTCCAAGATTTGTTGTTTCCTGAGTTGTTAATTTTAGCCATTCCAACAGGTGTGTGTTGGTATCTCATTGTGGTTTTGATTTGTATTTCCCTGATAATGAGTGATGTTGAGCATTTTTTCATGTGACTGTTGACCATTTGTATGTCTTCCTTGGAGAAATATCTGTTCATGTCTTGTGCCCATTTCTTAGCTATATTTTTTTAATTTTTTGAGGTGTTGAGTTTGATAAATTCTTTATAGATTTTGGATACTAGCTCTTTATCTGATATGTTATTTGCAAATATCTTCCCTTATTTCATAGGCTGCCTTTTAGTTTTGTTGATTGTTTCTGCTGTGCAGAAAATTTGTATCTCGATGAAATACCAATAGTTCATTTTTGCTTTTGTTTCCTAGCAGTTCTTTTTAAAAAATATTTATTTATTTGGAGCACTTGGATGGCTCAGTCAGTTAAGCATCTGCCTTCAGCTCAGGTCATGATCCCAGGGTCCTGGGATTGAGCCTGGCATCTGGCTCCCTGCTCAGTGGGGGGCCTGCTTCTCCCTCTCCCTCTGCTGCTCCCCCTGCTTGTGCTCTCTCTCTGTCAAATAAATAAATAAAATCTTTTTAAAAAATAAATAAGTATTTATTTATTTGAGAGAGAGAGAGAGAGCATGACTTGAGAGAGGGGCAGAGGAAGAGAATCTTCAAGCAGACTCCCCACTGAGCACGGAGCCCAACCTGGGACTGGATCTCACCATGCATGAGATTATGACCTGAGCCAAAACCAAGAGTTGGATGCTTAACTGACTGAGCCACCCAGGCATCCCTCCCAGCAATTCTTTACTATAATATGTTTAGGCTATATCTTTTTTAGTTTGCATCTGTTAGGGACTTTTGTTGCTTCTAGGATAAGTACATGGATATCCATATCTCTCCCCATATTTGGAAATTTTTAGCCATTTTTTTAAAGATTTCATTTATTTATTTATTTGAGAGGGAGAGAGTGAGTGAGTGCACAAGCAGGGAGAGTGGCAGGCAGAGGGAGAGGGAGATGCAGGTTCCCCACTAAATAGGGAGCCTGACAACAGCCTCGATCCTAGGACCCTGGGATCATGACCTGAGGTGAAGGCAGACATTTTACTGATTAAGTCATCCAGGAACCCTGCCATTATTTCTTTAAATGCACTATCTATTTCTCTCTGTTTTCTCCTCTGGGACTCTCTTAATGGTAATGTTAGCTCCTCTAGCTGGATAATTTCAAATCCCCTGTCTTCAAGTTCAAATATATTTTCTTCTGTGTGTTTATATCTGTTGATGATGCTATGTATTGCATTTTTCATTTCATTCATTCTATTCTTCAGCTCCAGAATTTGGTCTTTTAAAACTATTATTTCTATGTTTTTATTGAACTTTTCCCTTTGTTCAAGTATTATTTTTCTGATGTTTTTGAGTTGTCTATCCATGTTCTCTTGTAGTTTGCAGAGAATCCTTAAAATAATTATTTTGAATTCTTTATTAGGCAATTTTGTAGATTTCCATTTCTTTGGGATCCGTTACTGGAAAATTATTGTGGGTAGCATCCTGATGGAGTCTGTGGCATAGTTTGAAGCATTTGTGACCTTTCTTCCATACTCCCAGCCACTTCACACCACTCAGCTGTCCTGATCTCCTTAGTAATCTGGTTAAGGAGACCAAGAAGTGGACCTCTTGGGCAGCATTCCACATGGTTGCTGGACCCAGGTACTCACTCACTATGCTCTCACTTTCCCTGTGAGAAATTACCGGCTGAGGATTTCTACTGGTACTGAGCTGTGCCACTTTTGGGGAGAGGTGAAGCAGATAAAATGAAACTGTTCTTACCCTCCTTGATATGTCTATTCCTGGAATTTTTGCTCCAACATTGTGTTGGAACTTCTTGGCTGGGCTCCTAGACTCCAAAAAAGTTACTTGCATCTGTGGGTAGTTGTAAAATTCATGCTTCTGTGGAGGGATGATAGTAGAAAGCTCCTATCCCTCCATCTTGCTGATGTTCTGATTTATGATGATTTTAGTTCACTTGTTGTTTTTCTTGTCAGTACCACAAAATCATCGTATCTTTCTTGTCCTTTCAGTCTCAGCCTGTCCTTATCAGTGTTCACTCAAGAAGGCTAGAGGGGGAAACTGCTGAGTACTGAGGCTTGGCTGTGTTTGGGCTCCTCCAGATTTCAATCTACCATGCCAGTCCATGTGTAGTCTTGGAAGCTCAGGGAGTTTACCTTTGACTCAGGCAAGTCCTTTGCTTATGGCAGCTCACTAGTTGACCTGCCTATGATCCCAGGTAGTCAATGCCCCCAGGGATGAAAGCAGCTACCAGTCTTTGCTTACCTAAGAAAGCCTAATTCCTCTCTAGAATTTAATTCATTTGAACTTCTTTGCATCTCCAACAATATCTGATGCCTTTAATTAAAAAGTACCCACAGATGGCTTTACATAAGTGTATAGATTTCTTTTTTCCCCATTTATGTTGTATTTTCTCTAGTTATGTGGGAGTGATAATAAATCTTTATTCCAACAAGTGGAACTCTGCTCTTGCATTTTTTTCTTTTCTTGCATCAATTCTTTATTTTAACCAATTCTCTTCAAATCTTTGCTTCAATTTTTTAAAAGATTTTATTTATTTATTTGACAGAGAGAGAGGGAGTGCAGGAGCACAAGCAGAGGTAGTGGCAGGCAGAGGGAGAAGCAACTCCCTGCAGAGCAGGGAGCCCAATGTGGGGCTTGGTCCTAGGACTCTGGGATCATGACCTGAGCTGAAGGCAGACACTTAACTGAGTGAGCCACCCAGGCGCTCCACTCCTCCTTCATTTTAATAAATTTTCCTTTGGTTTTCTTATTTCTATTTCATAGAAGCTACATCTTCTTGTGTCTTTTGGGGGACTATTAGGATTTTTTTTTTCCTGAGAAAAATTATCTTTCTCTGAGCCTTCAGAACTATGTTCTATTTTTCCTTATGATAAAGTAACTTTTCATAAGGTGTAAATATTTTTGTTTTCTCATCTGCCAACTTGGTAGCTAGCAGCTTCTGTCTTTCAAACTTAAACCTGAAAGTGAAGTTGATGTTTATTGTGCCCAGTTCAATTTGCACTGCCTGATAGTAATTCATCTAGTGAGGTCTGTTGGACTGAGAAAAAATCTCCAGCTACCACTCTCTTAGTTTTGGGCTGATTAGAGACTATCAGATACAGCTCACATGTGGAAAGACTTTCTAGAATTCACTGTTCAGTGTACCATGTGTTTTCTTAGTTACTAAGTATGCCAGGTAACAATTCAGCCTTTGTTCATCCCTCTTTGTTTACTGTAATGTTGGATACAGGGAGTCTGTTGAAATTGGGTGGGATGTCAGGAAAAGAAGAATGCTTTCAAAATGCTGACTATAATATGAGGTGAACATAGCAATGGGGTTTGTGGCCTGATAATGGCAAGCTGTCTCTTGCCAATTTCCTGTTGAAATACAGTGATGAAGATGGGGCACCTGGGTGGTGCTGTGGGTTGAGCGATTGACTCTGGTTTTGGCTTAGGTGGTGATCTCAGGGTCCTGAGATCGAGGCCCCCTTAGGCTCTGTGCTTAGTGAGGAGTCTGCTTAAGATTTTCTCCCTCCCCTCACCTTGCTCTCTCTCTCTGAAAGAAAGAAAAAAAGAAAGAGAAAAAATATATAACCATGAAAAAATACTCAAAGCAAAAACAATAAATGAACATTATTAAAGATGACAATAAGTGACAGGTGGTCTGCTTGGCTTCAAGGTACAGTGTCTAAACAGAAAGACAAGATGGTGTGAGCTTCGAGTGGATTTTGAACCAAGTTTGGAAGAACACTGATTTAGAAAGGGTAACAAGGAGGAAGGAGAATGCCGGTTCTGATTCCCGGCTCTGGGAGCCCTGGAGTCTCTCCATGAAGGTGGCTGGGGAATAGGATATGGCAGAGGAATGTTAGAGGAGTATCCAAAAGAGGCTTAATGTGAAAGGAAATGTTAAAGGAGTGCAATGGAAAGGACTGAAAAGGAGGTCTCTGGTGTGACAAGGCCCTGGAAGAAGGAATGGGAAGAAGAACTGAGCTGAATGGGAATAGGAGTAGATGGCCTAAGGGAGATGCACTTGGGCAGCAACTGGAATGAGGATTAAAGAGTAGAAGAACATCAAAGTATCAAGAGGGAATTAAACATCTTTAGGATTCTAAAAGGCACTTTGGTGTTTCTTAAGGTCTTCAAGTCATAAAGGAGACAAGACGGGTATAGGAAACATTCAAATAATAATAATGAAATTAGTTATTCATCAAACATAAATTGATCGCTACTCAGGCCAAGGTACACTGTCACTGTTTAACAAAAATTTAAAAATTAAGAAAACAACAATGGAATTCTCAATGCAACTTGAATGTGCTAATAAGTGACTCTGGTGCTTCAGGAATTGAGAAGGTAAATAGAGCTCAAATGTCTATCCAGCTGGCACTGTGTGCTTGCTGGCACATTCCTTGGAGCTGATAGAGCAGTCTATAGTAGAGTATCTAGAGGTGGATCCAATAATTATACCCCTTTCGTCCTCTGATTTAGACAGATTCATGCATCTGGTCACTGACGCAAGGGACGTATCTCTCGGGGACAGGATGCTTGCTGCACAGCAGGAGACAGCATTAGACTGTATCCTTTTTGCCACCGTATAGATCTGGAGATCCTAGAAAAGGCAGAATCACCCAGGACCATTTCTCAAGCTCATCGACAAAATAAATCCCTTCTCCTTCCTAGAAGGGAGGTTGGGAGAATTACCAAAATGGAAATCCTTCTGCATGAAAACTTAAGGAGTGGGGGAATAGGGTATCCCTCGAACAAGAGTAAGCTAGTAAAAATTAATGCATTATAATGGAATAATAACTTCAGATGTCCTTTGGGGCTAGTGATTTCCTAATTTGAACAGAGCAGAGTCTGGGAATCTAATGAAGATACAAACAACAGTATGGAAGAAAATTGTTGCCCTATTAACGGTATTAGTAAGCAGAGGTAAGAAAGGTTACGAAGAGGACTTAGAGAAAGTAAAGTCTGGAGAGAGAGGAGACAAAAGCTGCCTCTTTCTTTTGCATTGTATTTCCGGCACTTTGTCCCCTGGGAAGAAGGATGCAGTGGGATTCTCAGGCTAACTCTTTGGCTTGGATTCCATGCTCATCAGGTCACTTTCTGATTATAATTTGGCTTTCCATGTAGACTTTCCAACAGCAAAGAGATTGTGCTAACATAGACATTCAGATACTTTATTTCTCACTGAGAATATGGATATTTGGCATCTGGTTTCCTGTGGGTTGTCTGATATCATCAGCACTGACCCCCCAAGCCAAATCAACTTTGTGTGAACTAAAATGCTTGAGTTGCGGACCCTGCAAAGCTGAAGAATAGACCCAGACCGTGTCTACCACAGTGAGGCACGGCAGGTGTCCTCAGGGATACGTTGGGTCTTCAACTTGAACCCCCGCTGGTACTCTAGACCAGGAAGGCATTAAGTAATTGATGGATTTGTGCCCATGCCTTTGTGTTAAATTTGATTACATTATAGTACATTGCAAAAATGAATGGCCCATCATTATAATTTCTATGATAGGGTCCCTAGAACCAAGGAGTTATGGCATACAAATAAAAGCCAGCAACAGTCAGAATTTTCAAAGCCATGACATATATTTCTACGCCTTTCTAAGACCACAAAAACAGTCTCCCTCTACCTTTCCTTCAGCCCTCTGCTTCCCTTTCAGTCTGCCTCTCTCAGCTCCAGTGAACCTTTCATTAGATGCTTTTATAGTCTTCAACACACATGATTTGATTTGGCTCTGAGGAGTTGAGTGGAGTGAAAGTTATCAATTTCCTGTCATGAACTTGAGGAAGCATTCTTCCACAGGGAGGACTCACATGGCTGTCCCTAAGCACTCAGAGAAGCGAGGCAAATAGTTCCTAGACCGAAATGCAACTGCTGAATATTGCCATAATTCTGCATGTCTGAAGAACGCTGAAATTTATAAATGACAGCTGTCCATTTCTAACCACAGAGACTTAAAAAAAAAAAAGTTTTCAAATGCAGCCTCTGCTGAGGACTTTGCTTCAGGATCTGATTCCAGCTAAGTGCTCTTGTTCACACCTCTTCTGCAAGAGGACCTCTTCACCTTCCACCACGTGGCTGGCTGGGCCTTTCATGGTCAGGATCAATTGTCACAGCAGGGTCAGGGCAAGGAGAAGCCTTTCTTGGCCTTACAAGAAGCTCAGCCTGGGAGGTTGGTCTGGGGGCTGACCAAAACCAAAATAGGAAAACCACTAATCAGATCCAGCTGGAACAAAGAGCCTCTGTTTATTTTGGGAAAATAATGTTATGTCATCATGACACATATCTGAATCTTGTGTGTTCAATGGGACAGGCCAGATACGTGAGATGTAATTCAAGCCGCAGCCGCGGCTTTTCTGAGGGAAGATGAATTTATCTGGCTTCCTTGTCCTGCTCTTCAGGTGTGCCTTGTCTTAAGTGGCCACATCGTCAAGGACTTCAAAAATTTCAAGAACTGGAAATGTTGGGAGGCTGCTTATTTTGCATGGCAAGAAATCAGAATCAAAGGAATGTTTAAGAAGGGGTAAATGATGGGTTTAGTGGTGACAGTATGTACTGACAAATTGCTCTCTTTCACCTTTAGAAATAATTCTCCATTGGGAAGGAGGGAGGGATCAAGTTTCAGTTTCTGAAGCCTGTAGCTGAGGCATGGGAAGGATTTGTGGTCTGGGTCTGAGAAAACATCACAGGAAAGAATGTAAGGGGCTAGAGGGCTCTGGGACAAAGAGAAGGCTGCTGAGGAAGGGGTGCACTGTAAAACACCAGGAATAAACCACCCTCCTAGGAATTGGGCCCAGTACCCAGCACATAGAGCGCTGACTCTGCTGCGCGGCCCGCAGGATAACCAGCCACCCCATTACCCTCCTCTCACCTCTAGGGTCCACGTAGACTTCCTAAGTGTGTGGCTGGCAGGCCCAAAGTGGCCCAGGCAAGTCTTCTCTTTGACCCAGTGGTTTTTAAAAATTGAGCATGCTAAACAACACATGGAAATTCAGATTTCTAGTTTCTCTGCAAAGAAAAAGGGAATAGAAAGAATGGGCAGGTAAAGCTGAATCCCTATTCCACCTGACAGGGGATGGCCCAAGTTCAGTGGCTGCTCGTTCCAGACCCAAGAGTGGTGATTTGTGCTCGCATGTGAGGTGGTCCCCGAGACTCAGCAGCCAGCTGGGGTTTGCAGTCCAACGCCTCCACTCACTAGCTGTGGGAACTTGGGCCAGCTTCTTCTCTGGTTCAGTTTACTTATCAGTGAGATGAGACTAGCAATTGTGCTGATCTCATAGGTTCTTGTGAAAATTAATCAAAGCAACTGTGCTTTCACTCGTGCCAAGCAAAAGCCAACATTATATAAGTAGTTATCATTCTTGTAACCCAGCAGTGATGGTACTTCTCATCTTTTCTTCTAAATTATCTATGTCTGTTAATTTATCTACTCCTCCTAAGGACCCTATAAGATAGGGTCTGTTATTATCCATCTTTTGTGGCTGAGGAAACTGAGACAAGGAGAGATTAGGTAACTGCCTAAACTTGTCACATGATTGGTAAGTGCTCCAGGGTCTGTAATACATAGTATTACAGTATACTATCATACATAATATGTAGAATGATGTTCCTTCTGGTGGGGCAGGCACTCTCCAGTTTGCCATAGCACTTGCCCTTTGCATGCCAGTGTGTTCATATCCCTTTCTTCCATCTACCCCTCCCCTCCTCTCCTTTAGGTTACCTCATTGGCCCCTACACACGCTTAATTTTGGGACCTCTAGGGATGCCCAGGTGGCTCAGTTGGTTAGGCATCTGCCTTAGGCTCAGGTAATGACCCCAGGGTTCCGGGATCAAGTCCCACATCCGGCTTCTTGTTCAGTGGGGATCCCGCTTCTCCTTCTGCCTGCCACTTCCCCTGCTTGTGCACTCTCTCTCTCTCTCACTCTGACAAATAAATACATAAAATCTTTGTTTTTTTTTTATTTTTATTTTTTCACTGTTCCAGGATTCTTTGTTTATGCACCATACCCAGTGCTCCATGCAATACG
Source organism: Lontra canadensis (assembly GCF_010015895.1). Lineage (NCBI taxonomy): Eukaryota > Metazoa > Chordata > Mammalia > Carnivora > Mustelidae > Lontra > Lontra canadensis. The sequence goes on along the minus strand of NW_022631069.1, from coordinate 2,627,018 downwards.
TGCAAAAAAAATCTTTAAAATAAATAAACAAAAATTTGGGGTCTCCTAATCTAGCAGAGTGCCTATACTACATAGCTGACTGACACTTCCCCACATAGAACACCTCTGACAACAAGGCCTTTACGAAGAGCTGAGCAAAGAACAAATTGTGTCTATTTCTACTCTAAGGGTCTACTTTGGTGCAGGTATTCTGTGACGGTGAATTGTGCTCCCAAATAAGCGACATAAATAACCTGGAACTTGCTAGAAATGCAAATACTTGGACCCCACTCCCGACCTACTGAATCCAAATTTTAGGTGTAGAGAGCCCAGCAAATTTTGGTTTGCTAAGCCTCCTAGTGATGCTGATGCAAGCTAAAATTTGAGAATCACAGCACTAGAAGGTCATGTTCTTTTCTGCAAGATAAAGAAGCTAGGAAGCAATCCGGTGTAACAGCCATATCTGCTCCTACAGAATCGGCCCAGAGAAGGATGTGGAAAAATTTCAAAAACGCTCCAGTAGAAGGACTAGTTGGGAACAACGCAGCTTTCCAATGAAGCTATCAGGATGAAATAGTAGCAAATTGTATGCTTAGGTAATTAATTAAATTACACTTTTATTTGTTGTCATATAAATGACAAGCTTTCTACAGGGTGAATCAATTAACATTTGGAGACCATCTGTTCAAACAGTGATCTTAATTTTAAAATAGTTGTTATTTTCTGGCAATAGTTAGATAAAAGGTCCAAGCACTCACAGAGGCCAGTATAAAGGAGAATGCATATCCACATATTCCTTGTGGCAGTAAGTCTGAGTCAAGGCCATCCAAAACTTGCTTTACAGAATCACAATCTGTCAGGACTCTGGTTGTAACTGACAGACACCCAACTCAAACTAGCTTAAGCAAAATAGGGGAAATGTTATAAAAGTGATTCTGACCACATTGAGTTCCAGTTCCAAAAGAATGAATAAGTTTTGGTATAAAATATGCAATGAACCAGAAATAATTTTATATTGCTCAATGAGACCTAGTCAGAAGAATGTTTATAATTATTAAATCTGATTTCCTAGTTTTTGAGCCAGTCCTAATTAGACCCCTGCTCGCTTGACTGGATCTGAGGAGGAAATAAGCTAGTGAGACATAAAGCCCACTTGTGACAGTATGGCCTCAGAGGAGAAAGTCCAGAAAAGTCCCAGCCCTGCTGGAGGACACTGGAAATGGGGGTGGGGGGTGGGGTGGAGCATGATACAAGTCTGAGGCCTGGACATAGACCAGGCTCTTTGCTGGCTAGTGTAATATACATCCTATTTGGGTTATACCCTGACTCAACCCCACTTCCCTAATTCTCCTAGGATGGACATTTGGGGATCCTCAGCTCATCCACTGTCTAAGAGGAATCCTTAGAACCTCATCTGCTGTCAGTCCACTTCATCTGGAGGGAAAGATTGCCCAAACCTTGAAAGCATTCTGCCCTGGCCCTGTGGGAGAAGAAGTGAGGGTGACAAGGAGTGTGCCACTTCCTTCTCTTAGATCAATACCACCCAATAAATAAGTGAGTAAATCACCTCCCTTTTCAGCACATGTGGCCTAAAGAATGTTTAATTCACTTGAAACTTGTGAGGAGGCCAAGGGATATTCAGTTAAGCCAGTCCAGTTGTTCTCCTGAAACCCTACATTAAGGAGTTTGGAATTTATCCTCAGGGCAGTGGGGAACCCTGAATGATTTTAAGATGATTGACATAATCAGGTATGAGTTTGAGAAGAATCAGCTCTGGTTGCTGTGTGGAGACTAGAATTGTAGTGTTCAAGGCAACAGTTGATAGTCATGTTGAAAACAGTCACATCACTTTTAACAGATTCTGTTATCAATCTGATAAACCCAGAATTAACATTTGTTAAAGAGTAAACCCACATGAAATTTATTTAGAAGTCAGACAAGCTAATGATCTATGGTAGAGGATTGTCCATTTTTAAAAAGTATGATAGATTATGCCTTTGTTTCACAGAGTCAGATTCAAACCCGTGGAGTTAATTACACTGGTTGGCAAGAATCAGAGTTCATCAGTTACTACGTACTTTGAGTAGCATTAGTGGAAAAATATGTTCTGATTATTTAATATTTTAAGCTAGTAACCTATATAAAGAAATGTTAGTGGGTCAAAGCAAGGCTCCAAGAACCGTGGAGCTAAGAAAAACAGGCCTCTTGGGCAGAGACTTGTTTCTACATTTCTGTGACTTCTTTCAACCAGAATCATGTCTCAGACCATGACTCTAAATACAGTCTCACTAATGGTAACAAAATCAAGCCTGTGACCTCTCACAAGTGTTTGTCACATCCAGGTATTCTGGAGACAATGAGTTGCTAATAAGAATTATATTTGACCAGTTCTCAGGTCCCAGAGGAAGAGTGCTCACTCCCTTGTTCTCTACAAATCGGCTCATCCAGGTAGATTTTTGGTTTGTTTTTCTTTCAGGTTCCTAATGTTCCTGTCAAATCAGGACCTGGGAGATTAATACACATTCACTTAAGAATGAAGCAGGCAAGACTGGACCCAGTTTATCAACACATCTTCTGTAAGAGGTAAAAGATGACTCTCTCCTGAGGAGAGAGAGTGAAAATCGAATGACTAAGGTACAGAGGGCAGACTGGGGGATAGGGGGCAGGGATGTGTTGGGTGGGTGATGGGTTTGGAGGAGGGCACTTGTGATGAGTACTGGGTATTGTGTGTAGGTGATGAATCACTGGATTCTACTCCTGAAACTAGTATTATACTATATGTTGACTAGCTGGAATTTAAATATGAACTTGAGCTCCCCCCCTAAAAATCCCCCCAAACCCCCCAAACCACTAAGCAGTGGGGAAGACCATGGTATACACTATCGATACTGAAAAATGTTATAAAGATGGCTATACACGTAGCAAACTTTTCAGGTCTTAAGAAGGAGACTGCTTTGCCAGTGACATCCAAGCCAGCTGCTACAGCGGTGGGCAGGGCAACCTCACTAATTCTTTGTATGCCAGCCCCTCTCAGGTTGAGGTCTTGGCCCCAATGAAGTCAGTTCTGAGCTTTTCAAAGGTTTCCAAATCAAGTCCTTCGGAAACTTGCAGTAAAGTTTTGCTCTTCTCCCTTTTGCCTCAAAGTGATAGTAGCTTCAGGCATTTCCAGACCTTCCTGTTCAGCTGAGCCCTCCAGAGGAGACTTGTACAATTCTTCCTTTTGTTTCCCTCTATTTGTAAAAAGTTCTTGTTTCCTCCAGGACATCTGTGTCTCCTCCCTACGCGAGGAGGAAACTCTTGCCCTCCACCCACACTCAGGGCTGCAAGCGGTAGGTTCACAGCAGGACAACTGGTTTAGTCATGAAATTTGAAATTACTAGGTACTCAAATTAAACTTAGACCAGTGAAATACAAAATGTGCTCTTGTGTTTGGCATTATATAAACTTCTATTATCATAGAATTTAGATTCTTGTAGGATGCCATAAGCCACAAAGAAGGGGAGAACTAAAATCCAAGACCAACTTGCCCTGTCTGAGGTAAACCTGTGACCCTAGTAAAGCCTACCAGTCCAGCAAGGAGTGTCCAGCAGGGTTCTGCAGGGATGAGCTCACATATGGTCTCACCTAGTAACATGCATGCAGATGCTGTTCACACTAACACTAAACTGGATATATATTTATTTCAAAACCGAGAGCCCTCAAATAGGCTATCCACATGGCAAGCCTGTGATTTCCGATCCTGGAGTATGAAATGGCTCCTTTTCAAATATTTATGAGGACATAAATTTTCAGTTTGCTTTCCCAAGTGAATCATAACAATTTTTGATGGGAGGATTCATCCAAGGAAATGAAAATATCCCCATTCACTATTAATTAAAAGGAAATGTACTAAGACGTATATCACTTTGGCTAGAAAGAGCATTCCAAGTCTGAAATATAACAGAATCTGCCAACTCTCATTGGAAGGGGGGACTAATTTGAGCCAGAAAGGCCCTATCAGAGACGTATCTAGCAGTCCTGAGCTTTGTCAGACTTCAGAGAAATTGGTGTAGAAGAGCAAGAGTTAAGATGATAATGAATGCTCTAAGAGAGGTTCTCTGAGACCAGCTCCACCAGGAGACAGCGAGACACATCCCAACAAGAGAATTCAAGAATGTGGAGGTTTGACACACCCATGAGACTTAGCAAATGGGCACAGTAAGTAAGTACTAAGAGACGGACACAAGATTTTGGTCAATCCTTATCAAGGATTTGTTGGATGATATGTGCTATGTTGTGTTGACAAACATAGGTTAGACTAAGGACCGAGGCAAACACATGCTAACTCAGACCCTCTCCAGAAGTTGGAAGCAACTTAAGTATTCATTTAAGGTGAGTGGATAAACAAATTGTGGTCTATACATACAATGGAATGATATTCAGCCTTAAAAAGGAAGGAGATTCTGACACACACTACAGCATAGATGAAACATGAGGAGAGTGTCTGAGTGGGAAAAAAAAAAAGTCAAAAAAATGACAAATACTATATGATTCCACTTATATGAGGTATCTGGAGTAGTCAAATTCATAGAAACCAAAAGTAAAATGGTGGTTGCCAGGGGTTACGGAGAAGAGGTAATAGAATATTACGGACTGAATGTTTGTGTCCCATCAAAATTTATCTGTTGAAATCCTAATCCACAATGTGATGGGATTAAGAAGTGGGGGCTTTGGAAGGTGATTAGGTCATGAGGGTGGAGCTCCCATCAATGGGATTGGTGTCCTTCAAGAAGAGACCTCAGAGAGCTCGCTCCCCTCCTGCTATGTGAAGATACAGTGACAAGACAGCCATCTATAAACCAGAAAGCAGGCTCTCATTAAGCACTGAATCTGCTGGCTTGGACTTCCCAGACTTCAGGACTATGACAAATCAGTTTTTTCTTTAATCCAATCTACCCAGTCTATGGTATTTTTGTATAGCAGCCTGAATGGACTAAGATGTGGGAACTGTTGTCTGATGGATACAGAGTTTCAGTTTTGGAAGACGAAAAGAGGGAGATTGGTTGCATAGCAGTGTGAATATACATAATACTACCAAAATATATAGTTGAAAATGGTTAAAATGGGTAAATTTATGTTACACATATTTTACCACAATTAAAACATTTTAAGACATGTATCAAAGTTCATATTTTATGTAGGTGCAGTTTATTGTATATCAGACATACCTCAATTAAACTGTCTTTAAAGAAACAAAGAAAAAATAATAACTCCAGATGAGGTCAGCAGGGAGAAGCCCATTTTGCTTGCATGGTCGGAGAAGACTGCAGTTCCCAGACGGGTGCAAGTGGAATAAGGAAGTTAACTCTGTGAAGTATTTAATACCAATATTCTAATAAATATATGGTAATATTAATAGATATCATAAGGGATATCCTGTATGTTAGACATACTGTTTCTTACCTCCACTGTGGAATATTCATCCAATTTTCCCTTTGGTATTTGGGATCAATCATCCCAACCAACACTGTTGAGAAGCCCAAAGTGGTAAGGTGGCAGTTTTAATTATGAGCTCAATGGAATCATTATTTTGTCTACTGGTAGAAGCATTCTTCCCTCTGGAACTAAGAGCTCTAGGCCCACACAGCAGAAAGCTGCAGGAACACAAAATAAAAATTTTGCTATTATTAGGAATAAGAGTGAGTGCTACCACTCCCATTTCCACCCCTTGATTCCTGGACCCAAGCATCGTGGCTATCTGAGAAACAGCCCTAGATATTGCCTCCTGATTCATAGTTTATATAGCCCACTGGAGAACCTTGCCCCAGCCCTGCAAGGTATTGCCACCATACTGGCACCATAACTGCCAGAATGATAGAAAATATAAGCATATCAGTTATCCAACAAGGGGTTAATATCCAAAATATATATTACAAATCAATAGCAAAAATTCAAATAACCCAATTAAAAAATGGGCAAAGGACCCGAGTAGACATTTTTCCAAAGAAGACATATAAATGGCCAACAGTTGCATGAAAAGATGCTCAACATCATTAATCATCAGGGAAATGCAAGTCAAAACTCCAGTGAAATATCAGCTCATATTTGTTAGGATGGCTATTATATAAAAAAAAGAGATATTATTGTACAAGAGTAATGTGTATAAATCAACCAAGCTCAATGCCCTGAATAAGAATATTTATTATTATTAATGTTATAAATAATATAGTATTTCTATAAATAAATTAAATATACATTTTCATAAAGACTACAGTTCACAGAGAAAAAAGTGTCAAGAGATAACAAATCCTGGCAAGGATGTAGAGAAAAGGGAAACCTTGTACATTATTGGTGGGAATGTAACTTCAAACAGCCATTATGGAAAATAATATGAAGATTCCTTAAAAATTTAAAAATAGACTATCATATGATCTAGCAATCCCACTTCTTGGTATACATCAAATGGAAATAAAACTAGTATCTCAAAGAAATAGCTGTTCTCCTGTGTTCATCACATGACATTGTACTGATTGGACCTAATGAGTGAGAAGTTGTAACTTGTAGATTTATTGGTAGGACATCTGTGTATCAGAGTGTGGAAAATAAATCTGACTAAAATTTAGGGGCCTTCCACCTCAGTGCAATTTCTAGGGGTTTCAGTGATATGGGACATGTTGAAATTATCCCTACTAATGTAAAGGATACGTTGTTACAGCTGGTCTCTCCTACAACCAAGAAAGAGGTACAATACCTAGTGGGCTTCTTCTGAGGGCAACATCTTATTCATTTGAGTGTGTTACTTCAGGCCATTATCATGTGACCTGAAAAGTTAGAGTGTAATTCCAAGGTCCTTCTTGTTCTAGGAGTTTGCACAAGTTCAGGGACTATCGGCCCTCTTGATGTGCCATTTCTATTTCTGTCCATTTCCCTTCTGCTCTCCCTATAGACTGCCGTTCTCCATTGCTTCTGCTTCCTTCCTAATAACTGAATGTACTCTTGCTGCTATTTTATGATTTCTCTCTCTGAGCTTAAGATCTTCTGGCTCATTTCCAGATCTCTTTTTAGTTCCCTATTAAAATAGGGATGAATTCTTTAAATATTATTTGGGAGGGGGCACTAAGCAGACCCAGAAGATTACATTATTTGTGTGAGATTATTTTCAGAAAGCTCAAAGTCAAATAAAATAAATAATATATTGTTTAAACATATATTCATATTAATGACAAAACTATTTAAAAAAAATTCAGACTAGTCCTTTGTCTAAGTGGGGAGAAGAAGGAGGCAGGAGGATAAAATGGGAAGACTGAATAGGAAGTAATAAGTTATTGGAAAGTTCTGGATTTTATACTTTGTGGATTTCCAGGTGCTCATCATATTATTATACATTATTGTATGTATTGTATATTTCTAGCTTATATAATCATTTCTTATATGTTTGTAGTTTACATATTCATGATAAATATTCTCTTGAATGTGGCAAGTATTACATTAAACACAACAGAGGGGAAGCATTTGAAAAATGAAGAAAAGAAAAAAGAAACAAAAGGCTGAGATGGGCTAGATGGAGCAAGTATGTAGCCAACTTAAATGAGCTCAATTTCCAGGTCAGATGAATTCTGTCCCAGAATGTTAAAAGAATTTGCAGATGTGGTTGTTAGAAGTCTTTAGGAAATCATGAATGGGAGACATGATAGTAAAGCAAAGATAGTTAAATAAATACCCTGATTTTTTAGAAGTAGGGAAAGGTAGATTTTTTTAAATAATGGCAATCAACTTGACATTGATTCCTGTCACAAATTTCTAATAGACGGTATGTTGGCATTTAGAAAAGAATCACGTGCTCACCAAGAACTTCATGGGTTATTGGCAAATGTAATTTCCTTTTGTTATTGGGTGATCGGACTTGTACCGACCGTGATTAGGCAGGCATAAACATAGTGTAACAATGTCTTTGCAAGACTTTTGATAAAATAACTCCTCTGTTCTTCCTAACAGGATAGAGAGCTATATAATAAAATAGTAGGAATGTGTGGATTTGTTGCTGATTGAGCAATCCAAAGGATATTGGCCAGAATCAGCCGGAATGGAGACACGAGTGAGCTCTGTCTCTGGCCACCTTGCCTTTCTTGAGCAGACTCGAAATGTGGCGGTGGGGGTGGGGGGAGCTAACACACTGAGTGTCAGAACTAAGACTAAGAGAGACCTGGATAGGACATAGGTTGAAAACAAAGCCCTCAATTTAGTTTGAAAATGTACTTGGAATAACATGGTTGTGAGGAAGAGCTGAACTAACAGCCACTTGTCTGAAAAAGGGATGGTGAGAGGCAGAGACCAGAAGAAGAAATATTATCCTCCTAGCTAGCTCAAGGGAAATGGCCTGCAAAGGTTGCTAAAAGAACTCTAAGATTCACACTCTATTTTGCAAATGGTTAGAACACATCTGGAGTGTGAGCCCAACAGCAGGCACATATTTGAAGAGGGACATTGACCAACTAAAGAGAATCCTGTGGAGGGCAGGTTGGCTTTGTAGGAGTCACACCGAGAGGGTTTAAGGATTGTAGGATTTTTTTTTTTTTTTTTTTTTTTTTTTTGCTTAGAGAGGAAAAGCCTTGGTTTGTGATGGCTACTTTTAAATATTTAACCTACTATGATGTGAGGAAGGGATTAGACATATTTAGGCTCCAGATGATCTAACTTGGTTTGGTAAAAGGAACCTTGAAGAATGTAGATTTTTCTTTCAGAAAATAAAAGAGAGAGAGAATTTCCTAACAAAACCATCCAGAGGACGAATATCTATCTCTCACAGAAGTAAGTTCCCATACTAGAAATGATCAACCAGTTCTGGGCGTTTTAGGGAGAATTCCGTCACTGGGTAGAAGATTTCGCTAGATGACCATCAAGATCTTTAACAAGTGGTTAAGGTTCAGGGATTCTGTACTTATCCTTTAACAAAAACTCAACTTCCTAATACTGAAATGGTATTAGGAAAACACTATTTGGCTGTCAGTTGACTCTAGGAATCCATCTTAAAAGTATAGTTGCTTATGGGTACAGGAAGCTTTAAGCAATCAGCATATAACCTTAACCTAATTTCTCAAAGATTGGCAATAGATTGGACTAAAAAATCTGGAGGGAAAGAGAAAGAAATAAAAAAATATATTACTTTTATTAACAAAACATGATCATCGTAACTGTAAAGGAATTTTTATGGCAGGAAAAGAAATCACCCTTGCCCTGTTGTCTTAAAACTGATTTCACTTTGACATTTCCTGCATTTGTCCTTCTACATGCTGTTTTTTAAAAATTATTATTTCTAAACAGGGGGTAGTCAGAAATATTTTGATGGGAGAAGGTTGGGGAAATAGATTTATAAAGTCAAGAGTTAGCAGCCTGGTTCAGAGCAGAAGAGCTCTAAAAGCCTAGATGTGAACAAAGGAGTAGGAAGGCTGAAGGAGGAAAGGAACTGGCTGGTTAAGGAACTGGCTGGAATGGTACAAAGTGCCTGCTTTTGGGTGGTGATTTGCTATTTGCTATACCCTGCCTTGACCAGCTAGAATGGCTGGTCCTTCTTTAGGCAAAACCCATATGCCCCTGCCTACTCCCACTGCCTCTAATACCCCTGCACCCTCTCTGCTGCTCTGCCTCCTGGGCCTCTTCCTGCAGGGAAGCCCAGCCAAGTGAGGCTCCTTTTATTGCAATGTGACCAGACACACTCCAGTTCCAGATGTTGCTGGCATCAGTTGAACAAACCTCATGAAAACCATAAAGCCAAGTACAAACCCCAGATCAACTGCTTTAGATGTTTTCTTTTTCTGAGAACTGGGACAGGGGTCTCAATCTTCTTCATGCCTCTCCCAAGTTAAAGCTATATGGATACAAATAAAAATCACGATTTTCAACCTGTTGTTAATCATTACTGTGTAAGAATAGCATATGGCCCAGTAGAGCCTAGTGAACATTACCAAGGGTTGCAAACATGGTGCAGGGGGATCTGGCTTCTAGTTCCATACCATGGGGTGGTGGTCTAATTTGGCTAGAGGCCATGGAGAGTCTAGAAAGGTGACAAAAATGCATTTTGAGACTTGTTTCCTTACCTTAAGGTAATAAAACTCACCGGAAAAATATAGAAAACTATTCCGCAGCTGATGGAAGGGCCAAGCCCTGCCAGGGTAAGGTGGACCCTTGGCCTATGTCAAGGCTATTAGAAGGAGGAAGGAATAGTGCCACAGTGATACAACATGAAGAACCTGCTTTCCCAGGCAGGGTCTGGTCTGAGTTCCCACAGCAGGGAAGCTGCCACCTATAATGCCAGGCTTCTGGTCGGACCTGGATCCTTGGATATTACGTCTGCAGCTTGGGCCTCATAAGTACATAGGGTATATCTGCTGACCCCAAAAGTCAAGGAAGACAGAAATATTCTTTTTTTTTTTCAAACCTTTAACTTCTCCTATGCCTATAGGTCAAAGTATATTTCTCCTCTTGCCTAGAACTCCATCTCTATCCTAGATCCCTTTGCCTGGCTCCTACATGTCCTTTAAAACCTTGGTATTACCTCTCTGGAAAGTCTTCTTGAACCCTCACTTCCACCTCCAAGTTCCCTATGGACAGCACCTGGTGCCCTATGACTGTGTTACACTATTTTGTCTTTTCCCCATTTAGCCCCCAGTCTTCTCTGAAGCCAGGGTGGTATCTTATCCATTCTGTCCACACAGGAATGCTTGGCACTGTTCTCTGAATAAACAAATAAAGGAATGGCATCCTGGATTCTGAGGAGCTCCAGCAGAGTAGCAGAGATGTCCTAAAGATGGATTGTCAGCAGAACGGAGGAATGAGGCTTCTCCTAGGGATCCCAAGACCATTAGTTCCCATCAAGGTCAAGGATGGGGAAGTGAGTGGGGCCCCAGGATTGACCTGGTGATCATTTTGCTATTAGAACTGAATATGCAGAGTGTGTTGCAGTTCTGAGGCAACTTCCAGAGCAGTGATGATGAAGGCCTGTTTTAAGTTATAATGTGGCCTCAACACAGCAATTGGGAGAGGTCCCCTGAGACATGTGAATACTACAATGTCTCAGAGATTCTTCTAGAGCAGGCCCAATAGGAGCCCTAGTTGCATTGTGTTTTGTAGCAACCCTAGGGACAGTCATGATGGTGAGGGGTGCAGTGGGTGAAGAAGCAGTGGGTGGGACCTGGCACTATTTTGAGGGGGTCAGGTTGACATACATGATGTAAAGCACATAATTCCTGCCAGAGTAAGCCTCATATATGTAAGACTACTAGTAGTAATAATATCATTATTAATATTATCAAGCCAAAAATTAAAATGACCCCAATACTAAATAGCCAGTTATCTGTGGGTGGAGGGGGTGACTTCATGGTTCAAGTAGTTTCATTCTGAGATGAAAGGAATAGAAAGCAAGTGGAAGACAAGAATCAACTAGGCTTGGTCATCAAAGAACTGTGCGACTCTTGGAATTTGCCAGTCAGCATTCTCACTTGAGACAAAAGAATCACAGACTTGTGTTAATGGAGAACTGTTCAGCTTCCATTACTAGTTCTTGTGTTTCTGTCCCTGTGGCACCAAAAGGTTGTCACAGAGAGGAGTGGTGAGGTAAGTGAAGGGCTTTGTCATGTGCAGTTGTTGTCCTGCTTGTCAGCAGAGAGGGGCCTCACCCCCACTCCCTCTCAAGAAGCAGGAGTACCCTGGTCACTATGGGGTAACTGTGTTGCTCGGTGGGGGCAAGGGGGTTGTGCCTCTTTTTGTTACCAATTTACTGTTGTATAGAACTCACTAAGGCCTTTCAAAGGCTCAGCACCTTCTGAAGAAAAACTCACAAACCATTTCTACCTGGCAGAAATAATCAAGGGACTTATTCAAACGAGCCTTCAGACTCAGCAGAGGATATTCTAGACCAGAGGCTGACAATTTTTCCTGTGAATAGCCAGAGAGTGAATATGTTAGGCTTTTTGTAGACCATGACCTTTATTTCCTAACTACTCACCTCTGGCCTTGGAGCATGAAAGTAGCCATAGACACCAGGTGAATATATGAGTGTGGCTGTATCTCAATAAAATACACTTATGAAATGGTGGGCTGGATTTGACCTATGGGCCATGGCCAGAACTGAAATGGTTCTTCCACATTACAGTAGCTTACTGCTGTGTTCTGGGTTCCTGTGGGGAATGAAACTTCTGGATGGGTGTGACCTGTAGGGTAGAAGTTCAAAAGCAGGTCCATAGCCCTGCCCTGGCTGCTGTTCTCAACGCCACTCTGCTGAAGAGAACAGAAGAAGGACTGGTCAGGGGCATGAGGGGCAGGGGAGGAGGAAAAGTTTGAACATACAGTAAGAAAGGGGACTCTGGGTGGGACAAAAAAACGTGATCAGGGAGAAGCTGGAGATGGGAACAGTAAAATAGGTAGAAGGATGGGAACCTCCTTCTACCAACCCCCTTTCTCTGGGGCTGGGGCTAGGAAAAACTTGCTCTGGGTCACAGATGACTTCTTTCAGCTTCTCCTGGACAAAGCCTTCAGCACCTCTGGCTGAACCCTCATGTGGTCTACGGTCTTAGTGGGTTAAGACCTGGTCCATTCTTCTTGCCATCTCAGAACTTGGACACTTCCCACCTCCCAAAATTTGCTAACCAGATTTCAACTGAACTCAAATAGATGATGTGCTTAGACATGCCACAAGGCAGATCCCTTTTTCCTATGTCTGCTCCTGCTTTCCACTGTCTCAGAGCTAATCTTTAAAAGTATGGAGTCCCAGGATTTCTGTGTTTTTCCTGTAGGGGGAGGAAATACTCAGTGATTTCTTCTTTCTTGTGCTTCTACTTCTCAGAATACTAAGGATTCTGCAGTGTTTGCTGTTGACAGCTCTCAAATAATGAATGGTCAGATCATGGAATGACTTCAGAAATGACAGTCATTTACTGCTCTCTCAGTAACAGAGAGCAGGTCCTTACAAGGAGGCTCGCATCATGTGGAGTCTACATTGTGCCCACATGTGAACATGGGGTGGAGGGAGGCGGGGGCATGGGGCTCCACAGTTAGGAATTCTGAGCAAATAGTGCACTAGAAGGAAGCAGACTGGTGGCTGAGTGGCCTTCCAGGAGGATTCTCTTCCTTTTCGTAGTCAAGGTTTTTACACAAAGGGGAGAGTGACAGAGTGCTTAAGAAGGTGGGCTCTAGAGTCTGATGACCTGAACCCTGAATCCCTGCCATGACACATTCTGGCTGTCAGTGACTTGAGGCAAATCATTTCACCACTCTGAGCTGGAGTTCCTTCATCTTTAAAATGAGCATGCTGTGTCTTACTTAGCTGACGTGAGGATTAATTGAAAGAAGCAATCTGAAGGCATAGGCTACTGAGAGCTTCTTTTTCTTCTTCTTTCTATTGTTACAGGGACAGGAGTCAAATGATGTAGAGAAAGCCCCATAAAAACCTCATTTCTCCTGCTCTGAGCCTATTCTAGCTGCCGGAATTATCCTTTGGAGATTCCTTCAGAAGAAATGCACATCTGTTTGGAGATAAAATAATGTTTTTTAAAATATATTATATTATTATATTATATTATATTATATTAATTACATTATACATTGTCAGTCATTTACATCTCAGGGAGAGTTAATATGCTTCTTTACAAGCATTTTTCTTTAACAGAACACTTTTGCATACATTATATGTTCAGAACTCATACAGTCCTGGAAAATAAGGGTAGGGAGGGATTGTTCTCTTCATTTCACAAAGGGAAAAAATGAGTCACAGAATCTAAGTCATTCTGAGGAAGCCTGGACAGAAACCAAGTGCTTTTTGCTAGAGCAGTATTTCTCAGAGTGTGTCCAAGGACACCCCTGCTCCAGAAGCACTGTGGGGCTGAAAAAGCACCTTCCTAGGCCACATCCACATGGGTTATTCAGACTCACGAGAGGCAGGCCTGGGAATCTGTGTTCTTAGCGTTCTTCCTCATGTAATTCTGATACATGTTACAGCTTTGAAATCATTGCTCCTGAGTCTACACCAGTGGTTCTCAACCCCAGCGAAACATCTAGATTACCTGTGGGGGATTTGCTTACCAAGATGTACTTAAGCCATACCTACTCAAGTACGGGTCCTGTACTCCAGAACTCTGACTCAGTAGGTTTGGGGTGGATCTCTGGCATCCGCAGTGATTCTTATTCTCAGCTACAGTTCAAAGTTTGCTACAATTAAAATGACTTGCACAGACTTCACCCCAAGCCATTAGGTCAGAATCTCTGGAACTAGAACCATTCGTATTTCAAAACTCTCTCCCTGGTGTTCCTAATGTGCAGTCACAGCTGAGAACCAGTGGTCTAGACCAGGGGTCAGCAACTTTTTCTGTAAAGGTCCAGGTAATAAATTTTTGACTTTGCGGGACATACAGTCTCTTGTCACAACTACAGACAGTCATTGACTTTCTATGGTTCAACTTACATTTTTTAAATTTACAATGGTGAGAAAGTGATATGCATTCAGCAGAGACCATACTTCAAAATTTTAATTTTGATCTGTTTCCAGGCTAGTGACATATGGTACAATACTCTGTTGTGATGCTGGGCAGTCACAGCTCCCAGTCAGCCGTGTGATCATGAGGGTAAATAACAGATACACTGACAACCATTCTGTCCGATATGGCCATTCTGCTTCTCATGTTCAGTATTCAATAAACTACATGACGTATTCAACATTTTATTATAAAACAGGCTGTGTGTTAGATGATTTTGCCCAACTATAGACTAGTGAAAACATTCTGAGCACATTTAAGGCAGGCTAGCTACCTCAGGTTAGCTCAGTAGGTTAAGTGTATTAAACATATTTTTGACGTATGATCTTTACAACTCACGATGGGTTTATGGGAACCTAACCTGATCATAAGTCAAGGAAGAGCTATACTCAGTACTGCCATTGCAGCACAAAAGTAGCCATAGACAATATGTAAATGAATAAGTGTGCTTGTGTTTCAATACATTTTTATTTACAAGATTAGGTGGTGGGCTGGATTTGGCCCATGGGGCACAATTTGCTGGTTCCAATCAATGCCTCTCAAGCTATCTGTGGTACAGGATAATTTTTTTAAAAATTTCCAGTCTGTGGTAGATTGATTTTTTCTAAATAAAATACAATAAAAGTGAATTACTATAAAAATGAATTAAAAAGATAAAATATAAGCCCACTGACTAGGCAATTAGATATCAGAGCAATGTCAAATTACTGTCAAAGCTTCTAAATAGTTACACTCAGTTTCTTTACCTATCTTGCATGGAATGGCAAAATACATCTCAGATTAGATCCATCCAAAGATTACACTCTGAGTCACACTGCTAAAATCACCATAATCTTCCTGTTTAAGAGGCAAAGGTAAACAGAATTGGATAGAATTGATGGAAACGTAGAGAAAGAACCTCTGAATGCAACTTTGAAAGAAATGATGGACCTCTACTAGTGAAGACGGAAGGAGAAGGCATCTTAACATAATACTTGTCACGTCGTAAACACTCCATAAAGTAAGTGAGCTGGATTTGACTCAGGCAGAGAAAAGCAAGCTTTATTTGCTGAAAAGTTAGAGAAGTGTGTTTGCTACTGTAAGTAGAGCAGTGCTGATGGACTCCCAAGTAAAAGCACTTTGAGGGGCTTTGAAATCAGACAGGAAATGAAACCTGGCATTGCCCCCTTTTAGTCAAGTTGGGGCAATCGTTGACTACTGGGAGCCTTGGTGACCTTATCTATGAACAAAGAGTATCGCCAACTTCCCAGGACTTTTGAGGAAGTTCAGATCACATATAAGTCTCCTACCTCAGTAGCTGGCACTCTGTAAAGGACAGCGACTGTTCCTGAAAGCAGACAGGGCCATGGGGAGATAGCCAACTCTGCAGCCAGGCAGATCTCAGAGTGCAAATTCCAACTCCACCACTTGTGTGGCAGTGGGCCATTTAACCTCAGGAAATCTCAGTTAGCTGTAAAATAGAGACGTCAATCCCTACCTACCCTTCAGGTTAACTAAGAATTAGAGATGGTCAAGATATATAAAATGAGGGCACAAAAATAGTGCTCAGAAGGTGGTAGGTCCTGTTTTTTCCTTGTATAATTCCTTCATTGAGCTACATTCACATGAACATACAATTCACCCTTTTGAGTGTGCAATTCAGTAATTTCTAGTATATTCACAATGCTGTGCAACCATCATCACCATTTAATTTCAGAACAGCTCTGGTCTCTTAACCCATGCAACTCAATAACCCTGAGGGCAGCCTCTGCCCTCCCACCAACTCCTGAAGCTCCTGAAGGCTTGGTGAAGCCTGACAAGGGAGCAGTTGCACCAACAACACTCGGAAAGATTTCTTAATAGTCTCTTTCCAAAGTCTCAAGCCCCACAGCAGCCGCTCCAATCTGTTCTCTCCCCTCCTCATCCTCTCTCTTCTCTGAGCCTTGGAGTCCTGCCCCGCTAGCTCTCTGTCCTTTCTCCCATTTCCTCAGCTTCTTCACTTCACTACCGCCAATCACTACTTCACCATGTCAGGGACAGCTAGCTGATTTTCTGAGATCTGCATCCCCTCTCAGGATGAGGGGTCTTGAAGAGGGCTCTCCAACTGGAGTTCTATTTCCCAACTCCCTGACATCTGGGAAGAGTTATGTGGACTAGGTGGACTGGTCCTCATCCCTGGGAGGTGGGCAGAAATTATGTGTGTCACTTCCAGGTCAAAGTGATTAAGAACTGAGTATTTCTCCTCCACCTTCTCTTTCCTTATCTGGCAGCTGGAGGCAAGAAGGACTCAAGACCCTATAAAGCTAAACCTCAAGGAAGGAACATGGTTCATGAACCATCACATGGGAGGCTACCTATGGAATCCCTGATGGGACTGATGGGAGCAAGAGATAAAACAATCCTAGTTATGCTATGGAGAATTGGAGGGTTTGCTTATTATAGATGCTAGTTTTGCTTGATTAGTATAGCTGGTCAACTCAAAGAAAATAAAACCTTTTTAAATCTCAGAAGCCCCCAGAGGGAAAATGGTTATACATACTATCCTTTGTATAGATTTTTGTCATATTACTATGACTATTACATACCCAATTCCACCCAAGACTGGGACTTGCAAGGGTGATATTAAGATGTCTCTTTTGACAAAGAAAGATACTGAGTTGCTCCCCCAGACTGGGGGAGAGCTTCTGGGGCAGCTGGTGAGGGTCCCCAACCCCATCTCCCACCCTCTGCTCTAGGATTAGATGCTCTAGTTCACTCAAGTGGTCAGCAGTCACAGGGTTTTCATAAATCTTCTTAAATGCATTTATTCATTTATGCATATACTTGTTCATAAAAAAGACATTCCCTGAGACCATACCTTGTAACCAGCACCGTTGTAGGTACCATGGGGCATGAGGAAATAAAGAGGTCATTATCCCTGTCCTTAAAAAGAACACAGAGGTGGAGATAAGAGCAACAGCTTGTGACTAAGTCTATGTCAAAGCAGTGGCAGCCACCCTCTGACAGTGTGCCAGGAAGGCCTGGGGTTTTGGTGGGACCTAGAGAGCTGGAGGCCCCTGGATGCTCTGGGGCCTGTGGTCAAAAAAGACAGGTCTTTGGCAGGGGCTGCGCCATCTCCCAGCTAGGGTGGAGCCTATTGGCATTGTGTTAAAGCACAACAAGAAGGAGACGCCAGAGTTCAGTTGGCTGCTCCAAAGCAATAGGGAGTGGGCTCTGGCTAACTCCAGAGATGACACCTCTCCCCCTGAAGCTGGCTGGAACAGTCCCAGAGAACAGCAGAAAACCTTCCTTGGAGACAGGCACACAGGCTGAATTTTGGTTGTCAAGTTTGGCTCTCTCCCTTTCCTGTTTCTCTGGTCTCTAAGTCAGCAATCCAAGTGAAGCATCCATTACCTGCCCAGACTTGCTCTGCCAGAGAAACCTCCATGGTGTCACTCAGGGGGAGGTTGGTGCAGCGTTTTATAGTGTTAGAGGATGGACCTGCTGTGTGTGTGTGTGTGTGTGTGTGTGTGTATGTGTGAATGTTAGGGGCCATGGGAGTTCCACTGCCAATGAATAGGAGTCCTTTGACATAGGTGCTAGGTTTTCAGACCACTACTATCTCTTTCTACTCTCCCATGGAAAGAAAATCAAGAGGACGATATTTCTTATAGCCCAGTGGGTAGGCAAAATCAGTTTGAAATCCAACTGAGATTGATTCCTGGGGCAGCTCTGGGACCAAGATGACCAAGGATTTGGGTCAAAGCTCACAACCACACAGGGGAAACACTTAGTGTTTCTTCCCTACGAAAAGGTGAAAGACAGAATGGAATGATGAGCATGGTTCAAGTGTCTCCCTTAGTCTGTTCCTATGACCAGAGGTTTCAGAGCACAACACCTAAATATTTATGCTACAGGATCTCCCCACAGGGAGCCAGCCTAAGGATCACTGAGCAGATGTCTGTCATCAAGGCAGCTCAAACTCCTTCCCATCCTGCCTAGTTTTAGAGAGCACAGTCCCAGAATTATATTATGTATCCTGTGACAACATATTCCTTCTCCAGTGGCCAATCCCTCTGTGTGAGATGTTTCCTTGAATGATCTTTCATTGAATGATGCTGCTAAGAGAGACTTGCCCAGGGTTTCCATACTGATTCACCATGACCCAGAGGTTGGCCCTCAGGTTTGCTGGCTTGAGAACTGAATTCTGTCATTTCCTCACAGGTAAGCAAGCTATGGAGACCTGAGTGCCTAACTGAGGGCCTGAATGACAAATTAGATCCAGGTTTATCAATGAGGGATCAGGTAGGATCTGAGAAAAGCCAGCCTTTTCTCAAGAGAGCTCCCGAGGATACCACCACTCCGGATGCTAAAACAACACAGGCATTCTTAATGTGCACACAAGGAGAGTGAAGCTTCAAGGGATATCCTTTGCTCCTAAGGGATATTTAATCATTCTAGAGTACCTGGACGAACTATCCTACTGCACTCTGGAGATGTTTCTGGATGGACAGTGCTGGTTTTCAGCATCAGAAGGATCTCGCTCTGGCATGGAGCTTGAGCACCAACCAGTCTCGTATAAATTCACAGAGACCACTTCCATCTGTGATGCCTGCCTTGCCCCATTCATAATACAGTACAACTGAACAAATAAATTGATAAGCTAGTGCATTGCAACTTTTTGTACAACTATGCACCCGTGCAAAACAATGTTTGTATGGCATACTGGGTAAACTTATAGAGGGACTTGTCATCCTAAGTGCTGTTCTGCCACCATAAACTTACAAGAAAGTAAAAGCCCCCAGATATTTGCAAGTCATCGTTGCCTAACAGACGTGTTGGAAAGCTCTGGCACAGACCAGGATCATCTTCACTAGACTTGGGAATATTCAGTAGAGATGGTAAGTTCTCTAGTCTCATCAGCCACATACCTTCTTTAAGGATCTGATTCTTTTAACATTGAGTCTTGGAGTGTTTTGGTTTTATTTTCAGCAGGTGTATTCTTCTGATCCTGTCATCCGTTCCCCAAATCTTGAATACCTTCTATTCTCCCCAGATCTCCTCTTTAGGGCTGGTGCACCCAGCTCCCAACTCCTTATAGCTCACAGCTTACTAGTCAGTGCCCTTGGAAGAAGCTCTCTGAGAGAGAAACTGAGGCTCCTCCTACGGGCATCTCACAGCCAGGACTGGATAATGCAGTGCTCTAAAGTTGGGCCCCCTTGCTCCCATTGGAAGTAATTCTGAAAGCACACCTCAGCTCCAGAATTAGAGATTGTCTAAGGATTGTCTGAGGACTCAGTTACAACCGTAGTAAGGATCAGTTTCTTCTTCTGACCCATCCTTTTGGTCTGTCTCTGGAAGTACACCCAAAAAACTTCTGCATGCAATTCTCTGCACCAGATCTGTTTGTAGGAAACCCTACCTAGGCCATTCACTAAGATTCCTTTAGCATTTTATGTACTTAGTGTCATATACCTTTTAACTATATAAAATGGCCAGATTTATATAAAACAAATATATAAAACAGAGTAAACATTAAAAGTTACTCAATAATATGAGGGCTGGTGAGCAACGAGAACTAAGAAAAGACAACAATTCAAAAGGGAAATCTGAGTTTTCCTATGGGAAAGGAGGGATAATCCAGAGAAACCAAAAGGCTATCTGCTAGGACAAGTTCCTTTCTCTCTCTGGGCCGCATTTCCTTCATCCATCATGGGATCACCATCCGATTACTCTGCTCAGGCTTTCTAGCTTCTTTGTGTCTGTCTCTCTAAGGCAGTGGTTCTCAAACTTGAGCATGCCTCAAAACCCCTTGAAAGACTTGTGAGAACACAGGTTGCTGGGGCCCAACTCCCCGAGTTTCTCATTTAGTAGGTAAGGGATGGGGTCTGAGAATCTGCATTTCTCCTAAGTTCTACTCAGGTTACTTTAAAGAGTTAATTCAGTTTCTTTATTTCTTAGTGAGAAACTCTGGGGAAGAGCATTCTCAGCCTTGTGGTGGCCTAACTATCTAAAGCTAAATCTTATGTGAAAAAGAAGTCACTCTTTCCAGAGAAGACCACAAAGATCATAAACCAAATAAATTTGGATTTCTGGTAAGCTCCTCAAAGCAGGAGCGGGGAAGGAGGAAAGAAACTGTCTTTTGGAGAGGGTCTTTCTTGAAGACTCTTGCCACCTGAATGGGGTTTGGGATGCTAATGGGGTTAGATACACAAAATCACAGATGCCAGCATCCTAGGATTCTGGGGAAAGTGCTATAACCTTCTGAGGCGTGCTCAGTGCCAGCAAGAATCATCGGCATAGGGCTGCACTGCTGGAAGCACTCTCCCTTCTCTGGCCTGGGGCCTCGCCACCCAGTCTGTTTTTACTGGACATCTTGGAGGTCTGAGAGCCCAGGCGTCAGGGCACTTCCTACTTAAGAGTGTCGTGTCTGGGATGCTGAACCCAGGCCTGCCAGTTCCCATGCACGCCTCCAGGCCGTGACATAGCTTTGCTGGCTGGAGGAAGGCAGGCTTTGCCTCTTCTCACCAAGTATTTGGTTGGACAATGCCCTGGAACTGTCCTCTGGAAGCACTCAGGCACTGCATAGATCAGGAACATCTTCAAATAAATCTTCCCTTTTTTGCCCAAGGCAGTATACCCAGCTTTAAAGCATCAGAGGACCTCAGGAGTTCAAGGGACCTTGAGAAACCATCCAGTCTAGCTCTTTCTCTTTAATAACCATAAAATCCGAGGCTTTATAAGGAAGATAACATTTGACAGTTTGCAAAGTTGCATATATTACATTTCCCCCTGACACACTGCGGTGAATCTGTGGAAGGCCAGCTGACTTCCTGTAAAGCCTGACCCACGCTCGCTCTGTCTGCTCTCCCCATCTTTCCTGCTGCCGCCTGAGCCACCCAGGGTCAGTATCAGCCTCCAAACAGGTCTGTCCTGTACTCTTGCTCCCCGATCACTCTTCTTCCACAACCAGAATGAGTTCTAAAAAATACACATCGATGGTGATCGCATGACATTGTGAATATACTAAATGCCACTAAAATGTTCACTTTCGAATGGTGGATTTTATGGATGTTGTGTGAGTTTTGCTTCAGTTAAGATGTGTGTGTGTGTGTGTGTGTGTGTGTGTGTGTGTGTGTAAGTCACAGTATGTCATGTGCTCTTCAATGGTTTCCCACTGCACTTAGTCAAGACCTAAATTCTCTATCATGAGAGTACTAGGCTTACCTGATGTGACCTCGCAAACTTACCTACCTCCTCTCCTACTACTCTTTATTCACTGCCCTGTTCCCAGGCACATAGACTTGCCTTCTGCGCAAGCACATTGAGCTCATTCCTAAGAACCTCTGCACTCCCCTTTCTATAATAACGTTCCACCCAGATCCACTCAGGCCAAAGGAGCCCCACCCAGTTGCTTTCAGCACCCTGTTTTGCATTTTATTCTTATCACTACTTGATATTGTCTTGTTTGCCTTATTGTCTGACTCTTGCCCCTCAAGAACGTTTGTTCCCTGTCTCCTTCAAAAATGGATCCCGCAGAACAATGCCTGACCCATAGTAGTTGTGTTAGTCAAGGTTCTCCAGAGAAATGGACCAATGGGAGAGAGAAAGACAGGGATCTATTATGAGATTGGCTCACATGATTATGGAGGTGGGGCCTCCAGATCTGCAGTGTGGCCCAGCAGGCTGGTGACCCAGGAGAACCAATGAGGCGATAAGGTCTGAAGGCAGTCTGCAGGATGATTCCCTCTTGCTGGGGGAGGCCAAACTTCTTGTTCTATGCAGGCCTTCAAATGACTGAATGAGAGCCACCCACATTATGGAGGGTAATCTGCTTACTCAAAATTTACCAATTTAAATATACTCTCGTCTAAGACACCCTCCAAGCTGACATATAACAGTAACCATCACAGTAGCAATACAGTATTGTGTAGGTTTGAACTGAATTTCTAGTTTGATCCTTGGAAATCCTGTGACAGAAGGATGACTAGGCCCACTTCACAGGTATCCCCAGAGCAAGGAAGTTAATGGATTCATTTAAGAACATGAGCTCGAAAGTGGCAAAGGCCAAGGTAATCCCCTCTTCCACCCTCAAGTCCAGAGTCCACTTTAACACCTCGCACTGCACTTGTACGCAGGTGGTCTCCTGCCTGATGTCCAACCGGACCGTGTCCGGAGAGCGCAGTATTAACTCTTTTCAGTTAGCTCATCCTTATGTTTACAAACATCTCCCTGCTGGGTCAAGAGCCCGAGAAGCGAGAAGCGTCTGAGGAAGGACTGCAGTGCTTTCCCCTAGGACGCAACGCCCTTTTGTTTTTTGTGTCTTTCACTTCCCACCCTCTTTGCCGCAACCAAGTCAATCAATAACACACACAGGAGGAAATGGACCCAGGTTTTGCTCTAGCCCACTCCGAGCTAAAGTGGCCACCATTTATCAGATGCCTGCTGTATGTCAGGCAACCTTAAAGAGTAGATATTAACTCTATTCTGCAGCTGATAAAATGGAGGTTTGGACGATGAGTAACTTGCCAAGGTCACAACTTGTATAGCAAGACAGATTCAAATTTAGCCTGACTCCAAAATTACAGTGTTCTCATGACACCACAGAGCCTCTTAAAAGAAGTCAAATCTGTGACTCTTTCCACCTCCTCAATCCCCTCCCCACTTCTTTCCCTTCCTCTGCCAAACCTGGAGCTGTGTGGTACAGTGCACAGATCCTAGGTCCTGGAGAGAGAAGCCCTGGGCCCTTCTGGGCTGTCTGAACCAGCCTTTTGTTCTCTCTAGTATTCTGCAGTTTATTCACATACGTGCTACCATTTAGATGAGAAGAGACGATGCCTGCGATGGTCTCTGAGGACTAGAGAGTGATACCTGTATTAGTCGGTATTGTTATAATCTATATACATGACTTCTTTATTGATCTGAATTAAAAACTTAACTTGCAAGGGTCCTTTTCTGATTGATACAAACCCATTTAATCACCACTTGATCTGTATGCCCTGAGCATTAGTGAGCAATTATGATCTCATTTTTAAATAAATTCAGTATTTGCTATGTATCCTCAAATGGACGGTTCACCAAGGCAGGGACTGAAATCTCTATTTCCTTTTTATCCCTCTGTCTTGCCTGATGCAGGGATCTTCATTTAACAGAAACTAAATAAATCCAAGTGGAACTAACTGGCTCAAGAATGAGAATTGGTAGGAAAAGTCAAGAAGTCATCATGCCTAGGGCAAGTAAGACCTTTGATAAGGCAAGTCTAGGGAATCCCAAAGTGCAAATTTGCTATGTATCCTAAATTGGGGAGAGATATTTCCCTAAATGGGGTAGCAAGGAATAACGGGGCCAAGGAGTGGGGCAAAGTCCTGAAATCACAATGCTTTTACATTTTGAAAGGGTGGGTACTAGTTCTTCTGCCTTAGGGTTGGCATAACACAGTGTAAAAATTACTAAACCAGGAGGCAAAAATCTGGGCTCCAGATTCACAAGTCATTTAACACCCTTAAGTCAGCTTTTAAATTTGTAACATGATAGTGCTGAACTCGATTATTGTAAGGTTATTATTTCCAGCTCAGAAACGTTATGATATCACAGACAAGTGGCTTTCTTAACATATAAAGACCACCTGCAAATCAGCTAAAAAAAAAAGCCAGGAACCCAACAAAGAGGGTGAAGGATAGAAGCAGATAGTTCACAGAGAAGAAAATATAGGTGACTTTTAGACAAAAAGAGCTATGCAAGTTAAAGCTGCAAAGAAATTCAATGTTTTAACTTTTAGATTAGATAGAGTTCCAGCGGCACCTGGACGCCTGGGTCAGTTAAGCACCTGCTTTTGGCTAGGGTCATGATCTCAGGGTCCTTGGATCGAGCCCCATGTGGGGCTCCCTGCTCAGTGGGAAGTCTGCTGCTCCCTCTCCCTCTGCCCCTCCCCTCCACTTGAATGTGCTCTCTCAAATAAATAAAAGCTTTAAAAAAAAAGGAAAAGAAATTGAGTTCTATATCACACTGTGTTGTTGAGTATGAGAAAGCCAGCACTCTCAAAAAAGTAGTGGGAGGGTATGCTGGAATATCTCGTAGGGTGGCTGGTTTGGTGATTACTATTAAAATGAGAAGCTCGCATACTCTTTGCTGTGGCAGTTCCACAGCAAAGGGTACACTTATACACATGAGCAACAACCTAAAAGGGCATTCGCTGCTGCAACTTGGCAGTATCAGTGGACTTAAAACAACCTAAATGTCCATCTATATACTGTTACCTAAATAATTAAATAAATTATGGTACACTGTATTTCCATACAATAAAACAATAGCAGTTTTTAAAAAGAATGAGTTATCTCTATATATACTGACATGGACAGAACTTCAAGATATATTGTTTAATGAAAAAAGAGAGGGGAAGGCAAAAAGAATATATATGTTATACATATTCCTTTTTACTTACAAATACTTTAAACTGACAACAAAAGTTGTAAAAAAATGATATAAAGAACACCTATGTACATACAGATCACTTATTGTGAACGTTTTACTGCATTTGTTTTATCACCTGAATATATGTATAGTTCTGATGTCTCTAGAAGCTGTCATAAGAAATTTGTAACAGTGGCTGCCTCTGGGGAGGGAACTGAATGAGCTGGAGGGAGGAATGAGCAGGGGAGGAAGACTTTTTATTCTATGCCCTCTTGAACTGTTGAATTTTGTGTTAATATACAAAAAAGACAAATGAAAATTATAGGGGCACCTCTGTGAAAATTCTGAGGTATTTTAAAATCCTATTCTAGGTAAAGAAGTCGGAAATCTGGGGGCCCTGTGGGTGGCTTAGACAGTTAAGTGTCTTAGTCTTGGTTTTGGCTCAGGCCATGATCTCAGAGTTGTGAGACCGAGCCCTGTGTCAGGCTCCACGCTCAGTGGAGTCTGCCTGAGATTCTCTCTCCCTCGATTAAATAAATAAATCTTTAAAAAAAAAAAAAAGAAGTCAGAAATCTGAAAGACTGAAAGGGTAAAAGTGAAAGTAAAAAAGATCTCCAAGAGAGACCAAATAGTGATGAGGGGTAGTTTCTCTTAATGCAGATCTTCCAGCTGGTAAACAAAGAATGATAAAATCAGTTTATAAGCATTTGCAAGCTTAATGTGTCAGTAGGTCAACAGCTGTTTACACTAAAAAGGACATTTGGATTTGTGTGCTCCCTGATGGCACTGCCCGTAAGGATTCATGCCAACGTGATCCTGGACTGGACTGCCTTCTAGACCTATTCATCACTTAAAGGACGTATTGGGATCAGAGAAACATATGAGATGACATTGCCTCTCCCTAGGCAATAGTCAAAAATGCAGAAAGATATTTAACCTCAAGAATATGCAAAATTAGGGGCACCTGGGTGGCTCAGTGGGTTAAGTCTCTGCCTTCCGCTCAGGTCATGATCTCAGGGTCCTGGGATCGAGCCCCGCATCAGGCTCTCTGTTCAGCAGGGAGCCTGCTTCCTCCTCTCCTCTGCCTGCCTCTCTGCCTACTTGTGATCTCTCTCTCTGCCAAATAAATAAAATCTTTAAAAAAAAAAAGAATATGCAAAATTAGGAATAAGAAAGGGAAATTAACTATAAACATGGATGAGATTTTAAATGGTAAAATGTAATATTGTATGCTAATAATATGAAAACATTTTTGAAATAGATGATTTTCTTGGAAAATATTAGATGACCAGAATTAGAAGAATTAGAAGAAAAATTGACTAAGTCTAAAAAAGGTTTCTGGGCTCAGGTGGAGTGCCAGACCTGGGTCTTCTGCCCTCTGACCCACTACATGCCCTCCTACCAGGAGGCTGTCCCCTGCAGGCTCAGCTTCCCAGACTCCTGGTCATCTGGCTTCTGGTAGATTCAGGTAGTGAGAGATTCCTGGAAGGCACATAGGAGGGTGGAGGCAGGAGGAGGAGAGAAGTCAGGGTATGTCCTATCCTACTCTGCCCCTCATGGAGTCTCCTCCACTGCATACCACTTTTCTGGAGCTCCTGCTCCTGCTAGTTATGCTAACAGGATTCCAGCTTCCAACTCCTGATTTTAGCCTTTGGACTCCAGTAATACCTTTTACTACCTTTGTCCTCCAGATTAGGAGGACAAAGTTGCTTCTACTATTGCTAATTTCACTTGGTTGGCTTTTGTGTTCATTCTATCTTGATTTCCCTCTTTTTAAATACTGTGGGTGGTTTCTGTTCTCTTGATTAGACACTGAATGATACAGATGGCTTTACAGATTTAACAAATATTTCCAAGGCACATATTTTTCGGAGCATAGCAAAGGGACTTGTTGGTCTTATTTTATAAGATTAGTATAGTCTTGATACAAAGCCTGTAAACGCAACAGAATAAAACTATAAACAAGGCATAAGAAATGGTTTTCATATGGCTATATGAAATATAGCTACCTGATTTGTAACAAAGATACCACTGCAATTCAGCGCAGGAAAGGATGGTCTTTTCAGTTATTTCAACTGAAATCCTTTGAAATAAAAGGGTTCATTGATCCTCTATTTCACACTCTATTTCATAGCATACCAAAAAAAAATTTTTTTTTAAACATGTAGGTCAGTGCATGATTGTTAAAGCAATTAAGGTCCTAAAAAAAAAAATACAGGCAAGTGACAGGCTGGAAGATAACACACACTCCTCCGCCTGAAGAACATGGGTCAAGAACATCAGTGACTCCTCCACAAGGGAAGTTAACAGTAAGGGCTTTAAAACAGGGGTCAAGTTCAGTGTGGGGGAAATCAACGAGGTTTGGAAAATTGGGGGAGGTTTCCTAGAGGATAGGGTTTATGACAGGGCTTAAAGGATATTCAGAGGAACAGGAGAAATGCAGAAATGGAGAAACTCTGGTAAGAGTTAGCCTGATTTCTTTGGAGGTAAAGGGAAATAGTGGGAAAAACACAAGACTGTAAAAATGGCCTGGGGCCTTACTGTTGGAATCTTGAGGTCTGAATGAAAAATTTGTTTCTTTACATGCAATGTGGAAACTAATGCTGAAAAAACTAAAGATGTTGAAAACAAATATGTTCTGCAGCTCACTTGAGTCCCACATCCAACATGAAACTGTGAAACTAAGGTTCCAGTCTCTAATAGAGTGAATGTGGCTGAGATAAAGAGAAAACCATCTGATTAATTTGGTCAGAGCACATCTAGAAATTGTCCAAAGAGAATAAATAAGTAATCCCGAAGTACTGTTGAACCAAATATATATATATATATATTTATGACGGTTACTATACATTTAACTGGAACATAGTCTCTCCATATCACGAACATTCTGTTCCAAGTTACCACAGGAGAGTGCCTATTTCTTATTTCATATTGGGACATGCAGTTATTTGGGTGGTTGCCAAAGCAAGTCTTGTCAGACAAAGGGCAAATGTTAAATGACAGGACAGTTCTAAGATCAAATATACATTTTCATTTAATTGTTAGCACAGTCTTGGTTACTTCCCATAAAGCTCAAGATTAAACACTTAACAGTGTTCAACAGCCTTCAACACTGGTACCAGTTGTGGGGTCCATAAAGCTGTGTGGGAAGCCTAAGAGTTTGAATTCTCATCGATCTCACCACTAATTCACACAGTATCCTTAGGAAAGTAACTGCCTATCACTATTAGTTGGCAAATTAGAGGCCTAGATACTTTAATACAAGCTTCAAACCCTAGCCCTGCCACTAATGTGACTCTGGGCCTTAATGCTCTTTGTGCCTCTACTTCCTCATCTGCAGAATGGGGATAATAAGAGTTCTAGCCTCACAGGATTGTTGGGAGAACCAAAAGTGTTCACCGATTTAGAATGACGCCTGGCATGGGGTAAGGGCTTATGAATACTGGCTACTTTTATTT
Source organism: Lontra canadensis (assembly GCF_010015895.1). Taxonomy (NCBI): domain Eukaryota; kingdom Metazoa; phylum Chordata; class Mammalia; order Carnivora; family Mustelidae; genus Lontra; species Lontra canadensis. The sequence goes on along the minus strand of NW_022631069.1, from coordinate 2,598,712 downwards.
ACCTCACCATACTATTTCAGCCTCTCTCTGAGGTTATCACTGCTTACTGATGATTTTAAATACAAAAGGCAGGAACATAGTTTTAGTAAACTCAAAGGACCGGGAAACAGAATTTAGCATGCTCAGAAATGTGACCTGATACCTACACTTCTTCTCCCAGACTCACTGGTTTGTGTCCTATTATCAGAGACCCCTGGGAAGAAAGAGAGAAGTTCTGTCAGAATTCTTTCTTTGAGATGCTTACAGCCATCCTCTGATAGAGCATGTTCTCCAGGAAAACTCTGCTCCCCACCCACCACATTACCCATTTCCATCTGCCTCCTTCAATTTCTTGGTAGTTCCATTCTCCTTTTTCCATTGGCTGGTTCACTGATACCAATTTTTCTTTCCTTTCTTACCTAGCCCATTTTTCAAGTGTGCTTATGTGTATAAGGACAACAGGGCAAATGTGCCAAAGGTCAAAGCCTGATAATTGGGTCAGAGTATCAGTTTCTCTGGTAAGAGATTGAGGAAAGAGTGCAGAGCCTCTTGGCTCACCAGTGGGAGAAAGTGCTTTGGGAATCATGTAGTGGGCTGGACTCAGGAGATTTATTAACCAAATTTCCTGTGCAAAACACAGAGAATATGCATTTCCTATTCCTGTGTGCCCTCCTCACACCTGATTCGAAGGCAGTTAAAAATCCAACTCAGGAGTGCCCACAGGAGTGTTCTTAGCACATGTTGCAAAATTCAGTTGACCTCAACATACTCTCAAACGTGATGCTTGCTGGAAAATCTCTGCAAGGTCACACCTCACAAGAACCATGACCAAACAAGGACACGACTACCATGTAATCTCTCTGGAATAGCTGCAAATTCAAATAAAGTTCGTCTCCTCAAATGCTCACTTGCAACTGTCATACCACATGTCCTAAATGTTTATTTGAAAAAATGCAAAATGTTACAACTATACGACAAGAAAGTACAGTATGCTGCTTCCGTCCATAGATTGTCCAGAATGAAGGTCAGGACTAACAACTGTCTGCTGGAATGTGTTTGTTTTCAACACTTCACGGCAAAGCGGGATTCTTCAAATAAGACCATAATAATTTGGTAGGGAGATGGCCAAAACTCCTGGCCTTTATCGCCGAACACAATGTCCTAGTCTACTCTAATTCATTCCGTGACATATCTGCTTGAGGAATCTTGACATTTTCGTCACTTCTTTTCTCTATCTCCAGGTTGGTTGCCAACCCTTGCTAACACTGCAACAGGATGTAATCACTGACCAAAACTCACAGGACTCTGTGAACTGCTTCTGTTGCACTGTGTTCTTTTTAGGAATTTGCCTTGGCAAAGTCCTTGCATTTATTATATTACATTTGGGTGAGCAGAAGCCTTCCTTAAAAGATGTAATTCTGGCAAATTCTTTAACATCCAGAGTCAGGGGGTTAATCTTGATATAGAAAGGATATGATGATGATATTATTTCTAGTCGGGTATTGTGCTTTCTAATTCATAATTTACCTTTAGCTACATTTTGAGGTGATACGGTATAACCTTAAGATAAGCATAAGGGGGGGCGCCTGAGTGGCTCAGTTGTTAAGTGTCTGTCTTCGGCTCAGGTCATGATCCCAGGGTCCTGGGATTGAGCCCTGTGTCAGGCGCCCTGTGTTGGGAAGCCTGATTTTCCCTCTCCTACTCCCCCTGCTTGTGTTCCCTCTCTCACTGTGTCAAAAAAAAAAAAAAAAAAAAAAAAAAAAAAAAGACAAGCATAAGGTCCAGGGGCATCTCAGTGGCTCAGGTGGTCAAGCCTCTGAGGTCATGAGCTCAGGGTCCTGAGATGGAGCCCTGCATTGGGCTTGTGCTCAGTGCAGAGCTGGCTTAAGATTCTTTCTCTCTCCCTTTGCCCCTGCTCCTGCTATCATGTGCTCTTTCTTTCTAATAAATAAATACATAAAATCTTAAAAAAAAAAAAAAAAAGAAGACAAGCATAAGGGCCAGAGATAAAGGCCAGATAGGTAAGAAAACTGAGAAGGTGAGGTTCAAACCCAGGCTTTCTAATCCTAGAGCCTATGTTCTTTCTGCAACATTCTACCAAGTTAAGTGATATAAACAAGGAAAACAAAACCAACAAGAAAAAGAATCTTCAATCCTTAAAACACAGCATACTATTAGGCCTTTCTAAACTGGGACAGGCCCTTTCTCATTTGCCAAAGAAGGTATTTTTGATGAAAATACACCCATCTTTTATATCTTTTGTGCAAATAACTTATTTGATACCAAAAGTCATTTAGTTAGTTATACATGTAAACAAGGCAAGACTGATTTTCCTGTCTCCTCTTCTTTCTACCTTCTCCATCTTCTCGTTGTCATGTAGGACTTTGTAGATACATGCCTAGCTGCTTTTTCATGATATTACAGTATAAAATAAAAAATAAAAATCAAATAAGAAATATAAAAATTAGCATGAAACAGTTAAATAGTGCCCATACCCCAGCAGTAAGTAGGCTATTTTTAAAATGTAGTGTAGTTAAGGAGTACTTATTTATAATGTCATGTCCAGAAGTAACTATAAAAGGCAGGCTTTCAGTTAATGTGAGAATCCAAGACAGCACTTAGCCCAATTAGTCAGTGGGAAAAAAAAATACACATTTGGTGCAGGTATTGTGCTCCGGACTGTGAATACTGTGGTGCTCAAAACAGACACTGCATAGTGTGCCCTCCTCCAATATACAGTCTAGATGGGAAGTTTCTGTCTTTCAACAAAACCCACCTGCAGGGTTAATAAAACTCCTCTTGTTATATAACAATAATATTTTTATTATGTAGCAGGTGGCATCCAAAGCCCTATTTGCAGAACTGGTTAACTTTGGTCATTCTGATTACTGCAAGGATTTTCCAGGCAGCAAACAGGTAGAGAAATGGCCGCAATAATAGAAACACAGCTGCTGAAGATTCTACATTTTTTTTTTTAAAGATTCTACATTTTAGAGCTTAAACTTAGAGCAACTGCTCACAGTTGAGAAATAACCTCTGAAAGTAGTTGCTGTGTAACAAGAAGGTCCTCGGTCTCTAGCAGACAGGAGGGGTCCCATAGCATCCAGGATCACACAAGAGGATGGATGGTAGACAGGCATAATGAGAAAGGACCCAGATGAGAATGGGGCTCTCATAAATCATGCATTAGCTTCTTGATGACATTCTGCTGGAAGAGGGAAGGGTTAGCAGGGACTGAGTCATCACAAATTTAAGTGGGGAGTTGGTGGCTCCCTTTCTGAGGAGGGGCATGTGGTCCCAAAACAAGCTCAAAGGGCAGATGCTAGTATTTAAAGAAAGATTGTACAGTGACACATGGGATGTTTTGGACAAAGAAGATTCTGAGAATCATATGGAAAATAGTGAGTGCACACCAAGAGAGTTTAGAATCTCAGTCTAGCCCTGATTAAGTAGAAAGTCTATATATTTATCACCATGCAGTAAGTGGATCAATGGAGGGACCATGGTCATTCTCATTATAGTGATGCAAGCAGCTGCAACTGTGATTGGTTAGTATTCCCAACATAACCTTTTTGCAGCACTTGGACTAGGCTTTCCAGACCTTTTTTATGAGCAGAGAAAGACCTATTAATTTGTTCCCTATCAAGATTCTCCTGGGATCCTGGACTGAGTGAAGAGGAACTTCCAGGTAGCTGATTCCATTTGAGCGCAGATAGGAGGACTGACAGAATAGGTGGGCAAGAACTGATAGAAGAGACATTTGCCTAGTCCCTCCCGGTTAAGGGTTTTGCCCATCCTCTGTTGTGAAAGAATTGGTCATTAACACCAGATTCACACTTGAACTGCATATTTGCAGGAACATTTTAAAAGGTAATGTCCCTACCAGGCTATAAGATACATGAAGTTAAGGACTATGGCCCTCTTGGGCAAGACTGTATTCCCACAACCCAGTACATGGTAGCTGCTTTATTTTCTGAGGAAGCAGTAAACTTGTGTCTTAACTCTTTAGTAGGACAAATGCAGTAGTGCAGTTTCAGTTGCTCATAACTGCAACTGATTTTTATTCTATTTGTGGTAGTTATGCTCTATAAAGTTGCTGGGAACACTAAGTCAGTGAATCCTGAAACACTGTTCCAAGGAGAAATACAATATTAGTTCCTTTGAACCTCTGGTCAACACATTTTCATCAACCAATCAATCCATAACTTTGTTTTCTGAATGTTCCTGTTTAAAGGTCCCTTATATGGTTGACTCTAACACAGCACTCATGGCCAACAGCACTGTAGAACTCAGGCCTGAATGAAGCTTATCTAGCCCATTTATTTCTTCCAGAAGGCATGTCGCAGCCTTCTTGCATTTAGGAATACTAGATAGTGCTTTAGCGCTACACCGGGGGCCATTTTAAACAGAGGAATCAACAAAGAACTAAAGTGCAAAACAAAGAGCACCAAATGAACCAGGAAAAGGAAACCTGTTTACAGCATGAGAGCTGAAACGAGAAGGCTGAGTGCCACCTTGTTCCACCTCAATTATTTTGTTGTCATGAGGAAGAAAATACAGAACTCTTTGGCGTGATGGAGAAGAGTAATGGACCCAAGAGGTAGTCTACAGTTAGCATCCGGGTGCCTGGCAATTCCCCCAAGCACACAGGGCCTATTGAAGATCTACTTTCATGTGGGGATATTTACATAAAGATAGGAGATATTAGGGAGAAGAGCGTCGTACTAAATTATCACTAAATTATAAAATGCTAGGTTTAGAAGCTACCCCTCGAACATTGAAAAAGACAAATCTGGAACAAATGGAAGATTATATCTCACAGAGTAAAAATAAAAAATAATAGATGGCATACACTTGGAACAGCTTCAGAAGTTCAAGGACATTCACGGGTAGATATTAAGGAAAGGCAGGAACTGTTAGGCATTTCTTAACAATGCACCACGCTGAATTTTTTGGACTCTGCTAAGGTCTGTGTCTGTCTCCTAGTCTGACAAGAAAGGCATGCTGACAATGGTGCCCAGGTTTGCGTAGTGGAACTTTACCCGAGAGTAGTTCTGTGGGTAGGGAATAAGCATCCACCACTGCCCACTCAGTGTGTATGTGTGTGTTTAGGGGGAGGGGTAGCTGTCAGGAAACAGGAACAGCTCTGGCCATTTAGGCTTTTGGGCTCATTCTATGGGTGACTCTGTCTCTTGCATCCCAGAAGATTGCACACAACTCCTCAGCAAGATTACCTCATCACCTCAGAGCCTTCCCACAGGCTCCCAGACCTTGTTGGCTTAGTGCAAGATTAGTTTCTACCTCCAGGTCTCATATTTGGTCCTTAATGAGGCAATTTGGGACCCAAAACCCAATCCTCACTTATATGCAACCTTCCTGGAAAAAGCAAATTATTAAGAGTTAATGTTGTGAAGCAGGGATGCTAACCAAAGGAAAGATCATTTGGCTGTCCACTAAAAAGTGTTATATAGGGAGCCTCTCCACTCCTATGTCTTTTCTGCCCATATGGCACAGCAAGTAGTTCCCCAATCCTGACTGATCAAGTGGTTCCCCTGCTTCTTTGATACCATAAGCATAAACACACTCTGTTTTTCTTCCTCTAGCAATTATTTAAAAGTCTAGTGGACGTCAGGAGCCTGTTCAAGGAGACAGTGATGAATGTAATGAATGAATGAAGACTGTAAAGAACAAAACAGAAAGGTCCACACCCCTAGTTATTCATACATGCATATATGAATAGAGCAACAATGTGGTATTTAAACTGTTATGGCCCTGCCTGGACCAATCAGAAGAGGTGCTGGCCGTACGTAGTCCCAGAGCAGGATTCTGGAAGGGCAGTGATACCAACCCTTTGGATTGTGTGGCGAACCAGGGAAACTGGGAGAAGTGCGGGGATAGTAAAGGGCATTTGGAGGGTTCAGGATAGCAGCTGTTTCCCATCTTGTATGGAAGTATTTCAGTACCTTTTACAACTGATCTGGTTGAATATGAGCCCTGGTAATACGTACCATGGGAAAACCCAAATGGCACAACATGGCCAAAGTGAGAATAGAGGGTCTTGTCTCAGAAGCATGAGAGAATATTCATGTTTTAGAATGGAACTCCTTTGGGTAGGGGATGCAGTGAAGAGAGTGCAAAGAGAATAGCAAGTGAATGCAGTACCTGAATGGATGTTTAAGTCTTCATAAGCAACGGACTTTTTTATAGCATTCTGTGAAAACAAAATACCCTTAATCTTACTATTTACCTGAAGCGAGTTATGATCTCAAAGTCCTGATGTAAAGGATGAGGGTATGTTTTAGAGGGGAAAATAAAAATTAGTAACATTTGAATTTAATGTCTAAGTATTAATAACCCCCTCTCTCATTGTCTTAACGGGAGACCATGGTATGGAATGTAACATCCTAAGTAAATGACAAGAAGTAGAAGCAGCAGAAGGCCCATCCCAAGTATTATAGTGGATGCAGATTTGGTCGGCCTCTAGGCAGTAAAGAGTGGATATTTCCCTCGGAACTGTATTTCTGAAGACAAAAAAATTGCATGTTAGTTTTAATAGGCTGTGGTTTCTCACTTTTCATATTGAAGTCCCTGGGTCCAATAAAAGTCATTTTTAAGTAATAATTTTTAAGAAAGTGACTTGTAAGGGAATTAAGAGTTTTGAGAAGTATGTCTGGGAGCTATGAGTGCCTAGAGAGAAGAAAACTTTTAGGTCTTGTTTAGTGTCCTTAATATCATGATTTCAGGAAAAGGAAAGAAGATATCTCCAGATCCTGTTTTCAAGCTTATGAGAAGAATTATATTGTTCAGAGCATGTGCGTAGCATCTTCTTTCAGTAGTTTGCCAAAAACTTAACAGGGGTTTCTCAGTTTGAGATTTTTCTGGAGAGATGATGCAGATCTTTAAATTATTTCTCAGAGGTGTCTCTGACCTATGAAAAAAAGTAAGAACCACTGGCATAATGGAAAAATTCATTCATTCATTCCACAAACATTTATGCATTGCCTATTATACACCAGGTACTAGTCTAGGCACTGGGGATATAGCATAGAGAGAGTCCAGAGAGGTCCCTATTCTCAAGGAATCTGTATTCTATTGAGAGGTTTGGGAAGGTTTATGGGAATCAGACACCAGGGTTTAGCTACTGGTATTGTATAAGCAGATTATTTGCCTCTCTGAGACTTCATTTCTTCATCTATAAAGTAGGAATAAGGGGGTAAGAACAAAAACGATGCAGCTATCTAGCACAAAGGCATAAATTCAATATATAGTAACTATTATTAAACTCCCATCACCAGGAGGAAGTAGGTATAGGTCAGAGAGCTATCACTACTCCATTTTTATAGATAAGAAGTGTAAGTGTAAAGGGGTTACATGCATCATGTTAGCCAAGGGAGTGATTAACATAGCTATGATCTGGGCTTGCTAGCTGATAGGCTGACTGGCTCTTGATTTTCCTTCTCCACATTCTTTCCCTTAATTAGGCCTCTGCCAGATTCATCAGCTTTAAAGAACCATTGAATTATTTATTTAAAACACGGTTTGACAAACTATGGCCGACTGCCTGTTTTTATATGGCCCTCAAGCTAAGTGTAGCTTTTTATAGTTTTAAACGGTTGAAAACAAAGAGAAATAGCGTTTTGTTATACTTGAAAAATCATTTCAACTTTAAATTCCAGTCTCCATAAATAAAGTCTTATTGGAACACAGGCACACCCATTTGCTCAAGTGTTGTCTATAGCGGCTTTCATGCTACAGCAGCAGAGCTGAATGGTTGTGACAGAAACCATATGGACTGAAAAGGCTAAAATATTTATGATCTGGCCCTTTGCCAAAAAAGTTTGCCAGCCCTGCTTTAAAATGTCATTTTCTCTTGAAGACATACCAAATATATCATACAACTTCTGGATTGGGGATGTGACATAATTTAAAATTAAAGAGCCAAGTGTAACTGAGAAGTCTGGAAAGTGAGACACTTTGATCACCGCAATTAGAATATTTAAAGAAGACAATAGCTAGTATTTATGAAACTTTCAGAAGTATGAAGGCATTTGATCCTCACAGTAATTCCAAGAGGTAAGTGCTCTTTATATATGAGAGCTGAAATTCAAAAAGGTTGGGAACCATGTCCAGGTCACATAGCTAGTAAATGGCTGAGCTGGGATTTGAATCGAAACCTATGCTTCTATATATCAGACGAAAGCCATATAAAGGATAGCCTAAGAGCAGAAGTAAGAAACTCCATATAGGTAGATCTACCCAATCTTCTCTGCCTTTCCAAAATCTACTCTCTAAAATTACCTTGTGGTTAGTTTCTTTTTTTTTTTTTTAATATTTTATTTATTTATTTGACAGAGATCACAAGTAGGCAGAGAGCCAGGCAGAGAGAGAGGAGGAAGCAGGCTCCGCCCTGAGCAGAGAGCCCGATGCGGGGCTCAATCCCAGGACCCTGGGATCATGACCTGAGCTGAAGGCAGAGGCTTTAACCAACTGAGCCACCCAGTGCCCCCGTTGTGGTTAGTTTCTTCTTTCTCTTCCGAAAAATGGGGAAAATGCCTAGCTTGTAAGTTTACTGTAAGAATTAGAGATAATATATTTACAATGCCTGGTATCCTATCAATGATAGCTGCTACTATTTCATTACTATTGTGCTAGGAAACGTTTTTGTAAGATGCGTGGGTAGCCAATCTGTTAAGGCAACTCTGGAAGAAGGGGGAGGTGGTAGCTATGACAGAAGATTGTTAAATATGTTCCCTTGTCCCTGAAAGGCCCAGCAAGCAGTCCCAGGCTGCCAGTTGCCTAAACTAGGCAGCTTTTTCTCCTGGAGAGGGTTTCTGCACCTGTGGTGAAGGAAAGGCGCAATAAAGGCTGCTGAAGTTGGGATGAGGGGTCAGTACTTGACAGCCAGTGGACAGTGCTCGCTTCTGTCCAAAGTCTGGGCCTGATATGAGAATCAACATCAGCATTTGGAGAGGAACCAGCTCTCATGCTGGAGAGGAAAGATGGGAGACAGCGGCTAAGAGGTTAAAGGAGAATAAGCAGTTGTAAGTTACACTCCAGAATTCTCTTCTGTGAGGAAGGAAATTGGGAAGATTGAGCCATAGGAAGGGGCTACACCACTACTCTGAACCCCGACACTGGTGACCAGGGGAAACCCTTGTGGCCAGATTAGACATTAGAGAAATGTGGCCACAGGTATCTCACCTGGTCACCAACCTAGGGGTTTCTCTGTCGCCCAGGAACAAATAGCAATTCCTTTCTTCGTGTGGGCCAGGCACTGTGCCAAGTGTTGTGACTATACTTTCTCACGTGATTCTCACAACCCTCCAGTGAAGCAGATACTGCTAGCAACACTTTATAGATATGAAAACTGAAGCTTAGAAGGGCTAAGTGACTCCATTCCCAGAACAACACTGCTAGTAAGTAAGCATCAGTCAGGATTTGAATCTAGTCTTTGGCCATCTATTCCACGGCCCTTTCAATTACTCCTTAGTTGCTACCCATGGCCAGTGACTTATGTGGGTATCAATTAATTCAACAAATATTTATTGAGACACTGTTCTCCTAATAAGTACAACTTGGAGAAGTGCCTTAGAAAGAGGACCTACTGCAGCAAAGCCCAAACAACACAGGAGGGAGGTTGGAGGACAGTGGGAATGGGGAACAACTGGTAATGGGTATGGGGCTTCCATTTAGGGTGTTAAAAATGTAAAAGTAAATAGTGGTGATGGTTGTACAATGCTGAGCATACTAAAAACCACTGACTTATACACTTTAAGTGGGTAAATTTTATGATATGTGAGTTTCTTTTCAAACAAAGCTGCTAAGAAAAATAAAGAGAAAACTAAAAGATGAACATACCAAAAAAGGATCAACCCCACAAAAGTAGGATAGAAATAGGCACAGTCATGAGAGCTTTTATATCCAAAAAATATAATATAGGATGGTATTATATTACAATTTGATTTAGGTACATGTCACAATAAATTATAAATATAAAAACAGAACAAATGAAAAATCCTAGATGCAGAGTGGTCTCACCCTGTGCAATGCATTCCACTACTGTGAACTAAAAAAAATGGTCCTCTTGCCTTTTCCTCTCTTCCTGTGTAATTTCCATGGGGGTTATGTGAGGCTCCAAATTGAATTTTCTAGGACAGCATTTTCCATAGCAACAGGATGGATTCAACAAGGAAATGTTAGCATCTCATAGTTCTGGTCTTGTACTAAGTGCTCTACAAAGAAAACAACTGTGCAGCATGTCTGGGCTTCACTTACCACACTTTAAGTTGATTGATAACCTCTGCGGCTAACTCTTGAACTCTGGTCCTCCCTGGAACTTGGCTGAGCAAGTGCAACTTAGATAAAAAAAAAAAAAATGATAAGTAATAAATTAAAAAAAAAGAAAACTTCTGGGGCGCCTGGGTGGTTCAGTGGGTTAAGGCCTCTGCTTTCGGCTCGGGTCATGGTCCCAGGGTCCTGGGATCGAGCCTCGCATCGAGATCTCTGCTCTGCGGGGGGCTTGCTTCCTCCTCTCTCTCTCTCTGCCTCTCTGCCTGCTTGTGATTTCTCTCTCTGTCGAATGAATAAAATCTTTGGAAAAAAAAAGAAAACTTCTTCAAAGGACACAAGAGGGAATGTCAAAGCCAAGCAGCTGTGCAAACACAGTTAAACCACAGAGCTCTAGCTATAGATGGCAAAAAGGTCATCCTGAAACTGCCTACAATCTACTGGCTAGGAGTCCAACTGGCCTTAACCTGCCTGGGCCTCTAATTCCTCATCTATTTGAAAACCAAAGCCATCCTTTGTGATAAGTTTTAATACCTACTTTACTATTAGAAATAAAATTCTATATAACAACCCACCTACAATGTTTTTAAAAAAATCGGTGTTAGAATTTACAATAACCATTTCAAAATGAGTATGTCAGACATATCTAAACTAGAAGACATGATGAAATAGTCAAATGCTTAGTATACCTCCTTATAAAAAATAACTTTGGATTTTAAAGAAGCAAAAGATGGGAGGCCATTCCATCCAAAGTTGTAATAAAATGGTCTTATTTGTATTTAATAAGAGAAGCAGGGCTCACAACCCAAATCAAGTAACAGATTGCTAAAATGGAGAAAATCAGGCAGAACTAGGCCTTATCTGTAATGTGAAGCCAGAACAATTTTCTTATGCTGTGCTACAGGATGAGGCAGTGAGGTATCATACAGGACATATCTTCTTTCTTGATAACCTACATGTATGGAGAGCCATGCATTCACTAAACTTAAAGATCTTACAGATGGGTTAAAGATGCTGGATCAGAAACACAATAATTTCCATAACACAGATTATTATAAGGCTTCTATATAGGATGTCATGAAGGAAAAATATTTTCAAAAACAGACCTTACAAAATTCAGTGACAGTCTCACATTTCATGTATCCCTACTACCGTAATAATTTGTGAAAGTGTATGTTTTAGTAAGTAGGGAAATAATTTGAATTTGATACACATACTATCTCCGTTAATAAATGAGTTCCTCTTATAACTCTCTCCTGGTACTTTTTTCCCCAGCACCCAATTAGAAAAAAACGCAGAAGAGTAAAAAACCCAGCCTATAAATATGCTTGTTCATTTTTCAGAACTCCAAAACTTATTTTAGAAAACTGAGAAAAGAGAGGACTTATTCAAAGCTATTTTAAAGGAAGAACAATTTTTAAATAGGTTTCACAGGTGAAAATTAAGATGTCTGCAGACTATTTCTCAGAACTATTAACGAATATAATGGTGTGGGGGGGAATATTTTTTCCTGCAAAAAAGCTATGAATTCAGGAAGAATCTCATGTTATCATTAGTTACAGATGATAAATGTGCAAGAGAACGGTAATGCACAAGTTGAGCCTAATGAGCCTAATACCCTTTTACTGGACCACAACCTAGCAAGACAATCTTTAAAAAAAAATTGCATTTACCTTTGTCAATTTCTTATCATATTACACAACTGTTTAAAAAAACCTTAGCCAGGTAGGGTATGTGCTATGGTGAGTGCTGTGAAGTTTGTAAACGTGGAGATTCACAGACCTGTACCCCTGGGGGGAAAAAAAAAATATATATATATATATGTTTATAAAAAATAAAATTATAAAAAAAAAAAACCTTAGCCATTTTCCCTCCAGAGAAACATCAATTTTATATTAAGAATTTTTGAGAAAATACAATTTAATGTTAAATAACTTTTTAAATAAGCAACTTACACTGATGTTTTATATTATTTTTTATGAGTATGAGCTTTGAAGTCAGGCTTGGATTTGAATCCTGATTCTATCACTCAATATATAAGATATGTAAAGTGCTTAGTAAAGCTGAAGGCACATGGTAAGTCCTCTAATCAAAGCAATGGTAGCTGCCTTTTATAAACACTTGCCACACATGCTTTATGAGTCTTACCGCATTTATTTCTCTTACATTCAACGAGATTATCCCTGTTTAACACACAAAAACCCTTAGGTTCAGAAAAGGCTGAGAAACATGCCCAAGGCCTGAACCGAGGTGTGTCAGGAGCCAAAGCATCAATGCTAACCATCATTAAAAATTCTTGTGTGTGTGGGAAAGGCGGAGGGAATTTGAGTGTGTGAGCATGTGGGTGTGTTTGGTGGGGGATCCAGGAATTTTCTATGAGAATTAGACATTTTTCACGCTGATGAAAAATGTATAAAAACAGTTAATATTCATGTTCTGATTATTGATTTTTTAATATAACTGCCTTAAGATCAAATTTCGCCAGGACATTTCAGTGCCTAGGTGTGCATTTGTGTTTGCCTGCACAGCAGAGCCAGGTTCTGGTTTAGTTGGAGGAGGCGTATGGAGAACAGAGACTGACTAAATGGGGAAATGATGCAGTGAAGATAGATGAAGACCAGATAACATCGCTGTGTACTACAATGACAGTAAAGAGTCTGAACTGAGAAACGCAGTGGGAGAACGGAGTCACCTTGTGGCACACACAGCACCTGGCAGATGTACGCAGAACTCAAAAGAACCTGTGAGACAGCACTCCACACACGATCATGTTACAACTGACAGTTTTGTTTCGGTGAAATGTCATTATCCATCATATTTCACTAATGTTATTTTAAATTTTATTGGTTTTATAGTTTTGCTCATGTCTATCTATAAACTTCTTTGGGTTTTATACTTGTGCAAGAGCTATAAACATAAAACATTATATGTAGCTTTATGTTCACATATACTTAGGTTACATAAATAATGGAGTAAAAAGTGAGGAACTAAGAGAGCCTTTCTTTATTAAAAGGGGATGTGCATTATTTAAGTTTGAAAAACATGGCTTAATACTGTACTACTTGTGCGCATGGGCGTCAGCAGGTCATTTAACCTCTCTATCACCATCTTACCTCATAGGATTTGTAGGATTAAGTGAGTTAATGAAAGTGAGTGCCTGACCCACAGAAGGGATTAGGACAGTTGTCTCGTTCTTCAAAACAGGGAAGATACAAAAGCTGATATAGTCCAGCTCTTTTACTTGTGGTCTTGGGACTAGGAGTATTGATAATCACCTGAGCTTGTTAGAAACTAAGAATCCCAGGCTCCACCCCAGAGCTACTATATCAGAATCTGCATTTTAATATAGTGCCAGCTGATTTAATATATGCACATTAAAGTTTGAGAAGCACTAGTCTAGATCCCCATAGAGAAGGCTGGCAGTAAAATATACTGCATTTTGTACTACTATGTAGGTTAATCTCAGCGATTAGAGAAAAGCCAGGTATAAATGACCAAAACAGACTATCCTATCCTGGGGTTCAATACATACATTATTTTACTACTGGTTCTTCATAGGCTATATATCCCACAGAGCGGGATCCTCTTCAAATGGGATCAAACTTCTAATTCAGAAAGACTAAAATAAATTTTTAAATGCAAAATATTCATAAAAGCATTCTGAATAAACAAATTTTAAGATCATGTCAATAAAACGTTTTTAGGTCTCCTGTGCCCAATAGCAATTAAAATCATTTACGTATATTAAGCTCATAATTAAATATTTTGGCCCACAAAAACCAGTCTGACAAAGTACTGGCTCTGTTTACAATGACTGTGTGCTTACACTAGCAAAACACATTGCAAAAAAAAAAAAGTATGACTGTGTATATAAAATGTATTAATTTTAACTGTTCAACAAAAATATTAGGTCACATCCAGTAGTTACGATTTTGTTAGTGTAATTCATCTAGAAAATATCTATGTTTTTCTCCTTGAACTCAGTGGCCCTATACATTTAATGCTTACTTCACTTAAAAAGATTAGGTACTGTTCCTGGAAGCAAAGAAAACAAAATTAACAACTAATATCCAGGAGAGCCAATAATATATAAAATGACCTTGATATCATCCACTTAAGGGCTATTTTGATAGAATCCAAGCTTGAACTATGTTATTTATTGCTCTATGTTCGCTACATGTGGGCCATAGAAACCACATTTGAAGACTGTAATGCAAAGTAGATTATCATGTGTATGTGCATGTATGTATGCATGTATGCATGTACGTATGAAGGTATATATGTACATGTGTGTATATATGCATATGTAGATACGGTTTGGTCTACTAGGCAATTCTTGTGTTTCTGATATGACCTAGGTCAAAGGTAGAGTCCTCCTTTAATCTTTCATGGTTTCAGGCAATCCTGAACCAAGAGTCAATCATAAACTGCGAGGTATATTAGTGCCAGTATAGGTAAAACACTCTAGTCCATGGTAACTATGATGACTGTAACTTAATAAGAGAATGCCAATCTGACACTCCTGGTTAACTCCAATTTTAGAAGTGTATATGCTATTTTGCAGTCCTTTGGGCCCTTAATACAATCAATCCACTGTTCTTAGAACCATACAATCTTTCTCTTTCTAGTACTTCAAATTTTAATAATTTCATATAGTAATCAATATAAACTCTCTCTATATATATATACACGGACAATCCAGGGAAACACAAAGAGATATTTTTAGCTTATACTGAAACTATATTATCACTTTCCTATTAGCTATTGCAAAGAAAAGAAACCATTATCCACAGTTTGAATTCACTGAATGATATCTCAGCAAAAAGAAAACAGGTAAAAAAAGGCAAGCCATGTTTTTCTACTAGAGTGGTTACACACGTTCCTCTCTAGAAACCCAGGATATTTTAATCCTTCCAGATTTCAGATATATGATAAAAAATCTATACCCATTTTTCCTATCAAAAATACTCCAAAAATCCTCTTTTCTTTAGTCTCAAACTAACTGGATCCCTTTGAGAAAATAAAAATAGGGTACTAGCCAACAAAATAAGATGTGTATTAAAGAAAAGAAAATCTTAAACCACTTGGTCTCTAAGCCTTAAGAGAGTCTAATAAAGACAGTTTTTTTTTGAGTTTTTTTTCACTGTCAAGAAACTTGGATATAGGTAAGTTAAGAAGAATCCAAATATATGCTGAAGAAATGTTTAAGAAAATCCTATTTTTAAGAAAATCCTATTATGCCTTGCATGAATTAATGAATTTACTTAATATTTTGTATGTTGTTTCTTACTCAGTTCAACTAGCATTTGGCATGACCAAAGTTTAATTAAATTAAGGAGTTGGTGGTGCTTTGAATTAACATCAGATGCTAGTACTCATCTCCACCCAGTCATCCTTTTATCCTCTAATGTGTCTCTGAAAATGGCATGTGTTCTCCAGGCAACCCAACCTTTTGACAAAGGCAGATATATACGGAACGTTACATAATCATTTCATTATCAAGGTCACTATCTTCCTTTGGTAGGATTTAATACATTGAAACAACTTCATTACATAACACTTTAGATAGCTATGAAAGCATGAATTTGGTCCCATACCAAATTTAGTTTCACTGAGAAATGCAACCCTTATCTAGAGTCACCATTAAATTATAAAATGCAGTAAGTACATATATAGTTCCGCACTAACTTTATACCCTAAGACATCAATTGAACGAGAATCTCACTATATATAGAATCCTGCTTGTGTTACTAGACATTAATATACTCATATGAATATAGCAAAGGGACATTCTTTCAAAATTATTGCCTATAAGAAATTCTACACATCAATTTTCTTCCTTTCAAATGGCAAAGTAGCTTGCAGCCTCTATTATCTATACAGGAAATGATTCAGGCCAAATGCCAATTTGAGATAGCCAAGTCCACTTTCAAAAAGGAAAAGTTGGCATATTTTTATAATTGCTCCTAGTGCAAAGATACCTCAAATATGATCTAACAATAGACTGGAGAAGATGAAGGTAATTTTTCAGATTTTTAAAGCTCAAGGCTTAAGGGACTGAAAGTAGTGTTGTCTGAGAGGAAGCTTACTAGTAGACATCTGACTGGCTGTCTGGATCTGATGACCTAGGGAACGTAACAGGAAACCTTCACTCAATAAGCATATATAAGGAGCAAGTGGCTTTGATTTCTGACACAAAGCAAATGTGTCTGTTTCATGCAAAAGATATGAGTGCCTATTGAAGGAATGTAAAGCCCCTTCTTATTTGTAGGGGAAACAAGAAACAGGGCTAATACAACTATAGGGGGATTTCTCTGTTATAAAAGAAGTGTTTCTTTTATCCACGTAAGAATTAATTTGGGCACAGAGGAATGGGACCTTTGGAAGCACTGATCCTGAACACATTAGAACAGAACAGTTCTACTTTTTCTTCTCTGAACTGCCAATGTACATGATGGAGTGAGGGAGATGGGGGTGGGTGGGGGTAGGAATCAAAAAGAATATGAAGACACCCAGATGGAAATGATACTGGTTTGACCTCAATTCAAGAAGAAATGTTTAAAATGGCTAACAGATGCCTCTTGTTAAAGTGTAGCACTGGGGGAGGAGGAGGCAAGAAGAAATTCTGGACAAAGTAGGAAGGAGGTCCTCAGAGTTGGGATTTTTTAGTAACAGCTCTTGTCCCAAGACAAGAAAAGTCACTCAAAATGTGCCAAGGCCAAGAGGAGTGCCTGGTAGTACGCTCAAGTACATTTAGTACCACTTAAAAACTAACTGAAGTGACACCTACACAAACTCCCCTGGCATTTTTGCATCTGAAGACATCACAAGCCCTTCCTACATGCTGGCCTTATGATACCTCTGTAAGGCCCATATCAGAATTCTAATTTTTATTCATAAGCGAGCTAAGGCACGAATAGAGCCTGAGTGGCAACAGCAGTCTGCAATTTTGTTCACTGTAACACACTTCCTCCATTTTAACGTAGGCAACTCTAGAGACACTGTGAGGAAATGTCCTTAGAGGCAGCAGCTGTAAAGCCCAACAAAATCACAAGTCTGGGGAGGTAGCACCCTCTCTAAAGGCTCAGTGATGGAGTTCAGGAGATGCCTTTCACGTAAGAGTACTAATGAGTGCAGTCCTTTAAAAAGGACACCAAATCACCCACGAACACAGGAAAAAAGCAGAATATACAGTTTTCTTATTTTCCCCCACTGTTGAGACTGGAACAGTGGCAATTTTAACAAAACATATAATCCAAAATCTTAATCTTCACTGGTGCAGTAAGATTCTAAGACCCATATTTTGCTAATGATTTCAATGTTTTGATCAGATGCATTTCCACATCCTTGATTCCAGACAGTTCTCTTCTACCATAACCAAATTACCTGTATGAAATGTAATCCCAGGATCTGAAGGAAACAATGCATACGGTCAGCATACACTGGTTCTATATATTTTGAGAAACACTTAAGTACACAAAGGAAGTGTGCAACGTTAAAGAAACGGCGTGAACAATACTGGTGGCTTGTCTAATGGGAAATCCAGTGTCCTTTCAGGAAACTGAAGATACTCAAAAGTTGCTCCCCAATTTCTATCAACAACCCTCTAAAAATGAACATTTTCTTTTGATACAAATATACAAATTTAAAATAAGTGTGCAGTTCAGAATGGCCTACCATTGTCAGATTGCTTATGTGCCAGAAAATATACAGTCAATAAAAAAATACCAGAGAGGTGGGGACAAAAGGCTCTCTGGATCTGAACAGCAAAAATGAATTTCACTTCAATAGGTAGCGATTCGTGGAGAAAGTGATGTCCTTGGAAACCAGTAGCACTAAAAGATGGCAGGTCACAAATCTGGTGATGGGGGATAAGACGTATAGTAAGGCCCATTTTCCTGTGGAAGAAAAAAAAAGACAAGAACATTAAGTAATAAAACCAATTTAAATGGGAATGTGAAAGAAAAGGATTTATAGTCAATGATACCGCATTTGTAAAAATGTCTAGCTCATGCCTGACCCTGAGCAAGGTGTGCCATCAAAACGATTCCATTTCAGTCAGTCAGAGTATAAAGTGGGCAGAGGTCATTAGGATGATAATATTCTTCAATAACATTATTCCTTACTGAATATTCTAAATGCCAGATACTTTATAACAGCACTTTTCTTTCATTATCCCTTTATATCCTTACGTAATACCATGAGGTAGGTAACCATTTTTTGCAGAAGAATTTGAGGATCACACAGCTTGCATAACTCACCTAAATTCACCTAGTAGTAACAAGGAGTCTGAATTGAAATCCTCGTGTATTCAAATCTAGCGCCCAGATTATTTTGTTAGACTGGGTTGTCTTACTGCATACTGAACCTTAATATAGAATGATGGAACAGAAGAGTACATTTGAATTTTCTGACTTCATTTTGTCTAACTTTATCTTAATAAAAGTGAAGACAGTTAATTTGATGGTAGATGGACCTTTGATTACATTTATGGGACTTGGGATTCATTTCTCATTTTTTTTTAAAGACTTTATTTATTCATTTGACAGAGATCACAAGTATGCAGAGAGGTAGGCAGTGACAGAGAGGAGAAAGCAGGCTCCCTGCTTGAGCAGAAAACCCGATGTGGGGCTCGATCCCAGGACCCTGAGATTATGACCTGAGCCGAAGGCAGAGGCTTAACCCACTGAGCCACCCAGGCACCCCTCATTTCTCATTTTTAAGAAAAGTATTTGACAGTTTTTCAGTAAACTATAAACAGAAATGTTTAGCATTAATGTAGATAATAGGAATGGAGAATGACACACAGCTGAAAGTAGCATTGCTTTATGGTATATTTACACTATTGGTTATGATGGAGCATTAAATCTAACTGGTTTTGAAAAGAGTAGGTGGATAATGTTATTTGAGTAACTAAGGGTATCAAAAACTTTTTTTTTTTTTTTTTTTTGGGAAAAGGTGAGCAAGAGCGTGAGTGGGGTAGGGGTGGATAAGGAAGAAGGGAGATTCTTAAGTAGGCTCCACACCCAGTGTGGAGCCCAACTCAGGGCCGATCTCACGACCCTCAGATTATGACTTGAGCTGAAATAAAGTCCTACGCTTAACCGACTGAGCGTCCCCTCCTGCCAGTGCCCCTAAAAGCCCTGACAGTTTTCAGGGCACATGCTCTGGAGCAAGAATTGATCCAGTACCATAGCCAGGAAAATAAGAGAAGATCTAGGAAAATTTACTTTTTGATTATAAATCTGACCAGGTATTAACAAGATTTTTAAAAATTAGGTAGAAACAAACCCTAGGATTGGCTGCGTTTCAGGATACTTGAGAAAAAATTAATGAAAACTTTTTTTTTTTTTCTGTAGTTTAGAATTTCTTATCAAGATCTGTTATAATTACCACTCCTATAGCCTCAACATGTATGGAAGCTGTGCTTAAGGAACATGCCTGAAGAGATAACTCTGTTTTGAAGTTCACTATCCATCTTTAAGATTTCTCCATTCCATTCTTTAACTACCAAATATTTTTAGGTCTTCCTTTCTACATTAACTTGTGATAAAGTAAGAAGGGCAAATCTAATTCTTAATGCTATGTAACAGAGCTTTTTATATTAGTCTCACACTGTGCAAAAAGACCGCTGAGCAATCCATTTTCTCTATTTCTGGAAACAATCTTGGAAATTTGAAGAACGGTTGCCAGGTAAATTTGTGTACCCTCTCTTTGACTATATTTTATATCTGTAAGAATGCTGACTAGCAGCCTTTCTGAAATGGTCTCCGTAACATTTTGATGTAGAGAGATAAAAATTACCTTCTAATTACCTTCAAAGGCTCCTTTCAAGCCTATAAAACTTACGTCATTGTTCAAAGTCACACAAGACCCAGAAGATAGAAGCCCACGGAAACCAGTCAACCATGATACATTGTGCCCTGTCACACCTACTATGTGCAAGGCACAACTGAATAGGACAATAAATTAACCAATTGCATACTCATTTCCTTTTCTCTGATTATATATTTCATTTTCCTAGCAAAGGCAAATATTTCTTTACAAGATATTATCTAACCACTTACTGGATCTCCACCTCAATCCTAGTGTGTCACAAACTGAAGATTCCACCTGTCTCTTCTCTCTCACTTCCTCAACACCCTCACCCCAGTGCTATTCTTTCAAACTGCCTCTCTGGCATGGCAGCAATAACGTCCACCAAGTCTCCTACAGCAGAAACTGCAGTCACCTTAGGCATCCTTCCTCTTTCATCTCTCCTAATGATTTACTCAGTCATCAGATGCTGTGGATTTTATTTCCTAAAATGTCTACTTCTAAATCTAAGATCTTCAAGTCATTGCCATTATCACTATTGCTGCCCTAGCTCTGGTCTCATTTCTCCTCTGGCCTTCTGATAGCCTCTTATTTGTCTACCTGCCCAAAGTGTTAACCTCCCTAGTTACTTTCTATGCTGTTTCTTTTGCCATCATTCTAAACAGAAATCTAACGGTAGGTCTCCCTTGCAGAATACTCCCCAGACCACAAAGCCAAAGTGCTACAAGTAACATGTAAAGCTCTAGTATCCAGTGACCTGCCCTCTACTGGGCCTTCCCACATCATCTCCTAACACCTTCTTTTGTTTCTTCCCTGTTTTTATATCTCTCTTTGGCCTTTATATACAGACGGCCTAATATCTCAATTTTAGAGAGCTCTAGTACAGGCACAGAGAGATGATCCAATCACCCAAGAGTTAGATTACAGGTTTTTTTAAAATAAAGATTTTATTTATTTATTAGAAAGAGACAGAGCACGTGTGCACAAGTGAGGGGAGGGGAAGAGGGAGAGGGAGAAGCAGGGTCCCTGTTGAGCAGAAAGCCCAACGCATGGCTGGATCCCAAGACTCTGACATCATGAACTAAGCCCCACTCAGAGGCTTAACTGACTGAACTACCCAGGCACTCTGAGATTATAGGTTATTTTATTAAATTTTGATTAAGCACATCATTTGATATATAAAATATAAGAAAAATATAAGAAAAACCTAAAAGAAGCAAACAAACAAAACAAAGTTTGAGTGTGGTGTTGAAACTTAATGGAAGTTGGCTTTATAGGCCCTTAAGTATATAGAAAATGTGTTGGCTTAAAAAACAGGCATTTGGGTTTTCTAATCAATGCAATCCATCCTGTATATTATACCCTAGAAAATAAATTATAAATCCAGATACTTGTTTTGAATTGTCATTTTGAATTTTTGGTCACAAAATATCTTTTAGTGTCTTTCATTTCCTGCTACCCATTTTTTTAATTATTAAGAAGAGAGATGTATACTTCAAAAGAATAACAATAAGGCCATTTTCTACTCCAGCAATCTACAATAAACACAAACTGATGTTCTTCCCCCCCATTCAATAATCTTTGTATCTATGACCCAGCCGCTTCAATTACAAATCCTCTTTGTTCCAAAGCCAAGCATGAAATTTTATTAGCCATTAGAACACATTAAATATTCTGCTCTTCACATAAAGGGAAACAGAAATTATAGCTGAAGTTAAAGAAATGGTAGAGAGAAAATGTCTTGCAGAATATTTATTTTAGTGTATACATGCTGTAAATAATTAGGGAAAAATAATTCATTTCAAACTGAATATAAGCTTCAAATATGTTCCCTGACTCATGCATAAAGATATGTAATCAGCAACAGTTAAATAAGGAGACTGATGATCTTTTGGCCAGGTATGTTACTTACTTTTGTTTTTTGTTTTTTTTTTGAACTACTAAAGCACGAATAAACACAATGGGATGGAGTTTTGATAAAATTCAAGAGTAGCCCTTTATCAGCGTTTAAGTAATATATTCATAAATGCATCTATAAGTAATTATAATAATATTACTGGTTGATACTCTTAAAAACATTATATAAACTTTTGGCAAAATGAAACCTTTAGTAGGGTAAAGGCTACTAAGATAGCCTACTGTTTTGAATTAATACTGAAAAATGTCACACACCAACAGATTCTTCTGACTCTACTTGCGTAGATAAAAAGTTAATCAATCTTAAGAAAATTAGGCAGAGGTGGTAGAAAATGGACAATATAAGCAAGGATTGGCTTCAAACCAACAGTAGGAAAATATCCTATTGAAAAATTTACTGGGGAAAAAGTCCTCTCCTAGGACAAAGTGTTTTCCTAGTTACTGTAGGAAAAGAACGTTAAATGATACTAGCAAGTTTACTAGAACATGCTAATGGCATTCATATCCTCTTCTAATCAAAGGATGTTGTGCCCGTCAGCAGTGCCCTACAGAAAAGCTAAGATACTGCACCAGGTGAGGGAGAACTCCTGGTACTTCTTACCCTGGCATCATATTCAAGGACAAAAGGAGGAAAGTCAATCTGTTCTGGTGATATGGCAGAGAATAGCTGGTGGAGGCTGTCCACATGGTGGATTTTGTCCTTCAGTCCTGAGACAGAAAAGGTGGTAAAAAACCATGTTGATACCTGATTAAGAGAAGAGAAAACAATTTAAGCCAGTGGCCAAAGTTAGAAATACAAACATGGGTTTTGAAGATTTATACTAGGTAGAAACTATGTTTCAAAATTGAAAGCATGTCAGAAAAAGCTTGTAATAAGTAATGTTTTTCAAAGTATGGGTTGTAGTTCATCAGTGAATTATGCAATCAGTTTAATTGATTATGAACAGCAATAAAAACAACAATAAAAAGGAACAACACTACAGTAACAATTACTGGGGAAGGCAGTAAGGGTGAACAAAGTGTTTCAGGAAGCTTTTGCTTCTGTTTAGGTGTCTCTATACTCCTATGTGTGTAGTATGTTGTCATGCAACAGATGCTTCTTACTGTGGATTGTGGGCAAAATCCCCGGCATTACTTGGTAGAATAATTGATTCATTGCTACTCTGAAAATGGTTAACATCTCCAAATTCACAAGCTCTTTTCATTTTTTCAAGTGAGACTGAAAAGTTTGCCAATATTTGATACATTTATTTTTCAGCTGACATTTGGCATGTGGTCTCTTTCTTAATCAATCAAAGCAAATCTTCTGTGGCTGTGGAGCCACCTTTGCTCATTTCACTTTGAACATGCAATCCCTCTATAAAAGCCAGTCTGTGAAATTTGTTGGCTCCAAAAAAAGAAAAAAAATTCTTAATAGCAAACAATACTGACATAAACTAGGCAACAACTAGAACTCACAAATTATTGTCCATCTATCTAAATGCCAGTCTTAATTAGTCATGTTTACCAATGGCTTACACAATGGTTCTATGAGGTAGATACAATATTGTTGCTATCCCCATTTCATTTACCGAAGGAAACATGTGCACATGAACATGGGCACTGGGACAGTGCACTACGAATGTACAGCTGGGTATGTTATACACACACAACACTCTGGGCATCTGCCGCTGATGTCAATCTTACCACATTTTCCAGGGGCTGTTCAAACCTTTCACATATTTCATGCCCCTAATAAGACAAACTTTCTTCGTACCTCCTTATGAGAATAGGCATGAAAGAACAGAGACAACACTGCACTACCTTATCAGGATCTTGTCCAAGTCTGCACTTGGTAGAGACTCACTTCCTTCATTATTTCTCCCTTACAGCTCCAGATTATCTCTTCTATTGAATTCATAATACCTGAAATTTCCATTGCATTTAGAGCACTTATTCCTTCCTAGTATTTTGTAAATTCCTAGTATTTTAGTTTTTTATGTCCATTTCTATCATTTCCCTAGGACTTGGCAGACAATCATAGAATAATAGTCTAAAGTTTTATAAGATACAGATGGAACCATCATTCTCAAAGTATTTGATAAAGAATGAGTAAATAAAGATAGAACTTATTCTACAATGATTTTTACAGCCTGAGTCACTATTCTATTTTGGCTATACTACCAATGACTGGCATAAGGTCTCAAATATTAACATTACCCTCTGAACCCTCTCCCCTCCCATCTTATCAAGTTTATTTGGAGGGGGGTGATGGAGGAGAGGGGAGGCACCTGGCCTTGCTAGAACCAGGTGGGTTAATTTAAATCAAATTAAACAGTCACTTATTTACATACCCCAAATCAGTTTCTGACATCAGTTTCTTTAAAGCACACAAAGTTATATACCTCATTTTCTGCAAACTAGAGTAGTGACACTTTCAGATTAGGAGCTCTAACTACAATTAGCCACAGAAGTAGCTAATAAACCAGTAAGAGCTATGGAGAGATCACAGACATTTTACAGATTCCAGAAAGAGCTTAAGGAAATAGGAAGATTGTAAAGTCCAAACAGAGAAGCACCTGATGGCTGTGTTAAGAGATTAAACATGTGTGCAAGGAATTAAACATCTATTGATCATCTGTGTACTAAGCACTGAGCTGTCGGTGATACAGGGTAACAGTGATAGAGCTATTCCTCTAAAGGGGGCTTGGGTTTTAGTAGAGGAGCTAGATTATAAGCAAAAGCATAACAACTACCTAAGGCAAAATGTACTAAATGCAATGAATGGCCCACAGAAACAGGTGAATACCTATATATGCAAGGAGCCCCTGCCTGCTGCATGGGAAAAATACAGAACTGTAAGGGCCTAAGCAGAAAACTCTTGTACTTTTGTTCTCTTGCCTCAGAAGCTTTTTACATGCTGCTTTTGTATGCCTGGCAATTGTTCTTCAGAGCTCAGATCAAAATTCACCCCAGTTAGGAGGATTTCTTTGACCACACTTCCACCCAAAACTGGAAAGGAACTTCTAAATGTTCCAACAAACACTTCGTTTACTCATGCTATGGCATAATTAGTATTCTGTATTGTATTATCTGATTCTCTAAATAGACTGTAAATTCCCCAATGCGGGGAATGTCTTATACAATACCATATGCAGTGTGTAATTAACAACAAAAAAAGTAAGGAATTTAAGGTGTTGGAAGAATTAACAATTTGGGCGGGGGTGAGAGTTTCTGGGTGTACTATTTTAATACTCTTTAGGGGTGGTTTAATATTTCTTCATTCTACAATAAAAATACATTGTACTTCAATCTGCACCTCAGGTTCTTCCTCTATAAAATGAGCAACTTAGACTTAACATGATCTTTAAGGTCCCTCTTAATTGTATAGTTCTAGGCCAAGAATCCTGTATATGCCACACCAAACGACATAGTGGGGTGGCGGTGGTAAACTCAAAGAGAAGGTTGGGTTGGGGAGACTAGGCAGTGACCTCAGGCATACAATCTGCGAAAGAGAAAAAGATTTCTCTGTCCCATTTTCTGTCATTACCTCCTTCACATCCTCCAGGTATTGGCAAGAGAAAATTACTCAAAGTAGACAGAAGGAAAAACCCAGTTTTCTGTTCAGGGACACTCAAGAGCACTGTCTTTGCTTCTTAAAATTTTATTTTTCTATAACTTAGCTTTTAATTTTCAATAATTTATGTCATAAATACGCATTTACATAAACTTATGTTACTTATTGCCTCCTATTTTAACGAACCGATGAAAATTTAAAATTTGAAAAAGGACTGTTGTGATGTTTTGTGAATGCTGGAAATTCTTTCACCCAATTACTCACAAACGCAAAGCCAAGAGCATAGGATCACAAAATAATATAAACTAGGAAAAGACTATAAAAGACTTTAGTACATGTGTGTACTAAAATAATCTACTGGAGCCAGAATCAAGAGTGGGTTTAAATAGTTAGTTTGCCTTGTATTAGTAAACTTCAAAGAAGAAAAAAGAGTAGTGCTTTATATGAGCAGTCAATTTATTACCACTTTGGGTGGAGTGTCCTGGAAAAGATCTGAGGAGTACTGAAATCAGAACAGTGTGATTCGATTGTTTTATTATCCCTTGATTTCATCTCATTATCTTATAATTATAAACACCCCATTTAGAGTTTTTGACTTAGTATAAAATAATGGGTGGATTTCATTACACATGGGTCTTATTCTCTCAATCCTCCCTCATTTTCCCCATTGCAAAATGTTATCAAGAGGTAACATAATGCTTTTCACTTTATATATCTGGTCTTCAGCCTCTGCCCAGCCTGCCACTGACTCCTATTTGAAGCAATTCCAATGTGTGGCAGCCAAGGCTGGTGGCTCTAACACTGAAATTTCTGGTAATGTGTTTCCATCAATGTCTCAGGCAGGATAGCTATTTATAGACTCTCTACTGTGGGGGAGGAGGGATTAGTCATATCTTAGCAAAGAGTGGCCACATAGTTTTATAAGTTTAGTACAAAGGAACACTATTCTGGTAAATCTGAATTTGTAACAGAAGTAAAGAAAATTACGAAAATGTTCAAATATTCGCTAAAGTTAAAACACCAGTATTAGCCACCACTCATTCACATTTTCCTTATGTTTTAACACATATCTACCCATCCCTCTATTCATCTGTTGATCTATCTTACTTTTTTTGCTGCATTTCCAAGTAAACTGCAGACATCAGAAAGCTGTCCCCAACTACAGCATTCATTATCTCTAACGAGAGTTCAAAGTTTGTTCAGTTTCTTTGCTATAAAATTTATATTTGATGAAGAGCACAGATTTTAAGTGTACTTTACTGTTTAGGCAAATACATAATATATATATATATATATAAATCCTACTCAGATACAAAACATTTCATCACCCCAGAAAGTTCTCTCATGCTCCTCTTCCCTTATGGCCCTCTCCATGGAGGCAAATGAGGTTTTGGTTTTTTTCTACCATGGATTAGTTTTGTCTGCTCTAGAATTTCATATAAATGGAATCATACAGCATACAATCAATTTTTATGTAAGGACTCTTTCACTCAGCTTAATGTTTTTAAGATTCTTGTGTGTGGTTCTGTATATCAGTAGTGTGTTCTCTTTCACTGCCAAGAAACACTCCATTACGAGAACATGCGAGAGCTTAATTATTTGTAATCCTACTGACGGACAGCACCTTGGATGTGTCCAGTTTTTGGGTTGCTAGGACTAAAGCTGCTACGAACATTCTTATAGAAGTCTTTTTTGGCACATGTTTTCAGCTCATTTAGGTAAATACTTAGCAGTGGCACTGATGTGTCACAGATAAGGTATATATTTAGTTTATAAGAGATTTTCATAACTCTTTTCAAAGTAGTTGCACAATTTCCAATTGCTACTTATGAGGTAGGAGAATTCCAGTCACTTCACATCATTGGCAGTATTTGGCATTGCCAGTCTTTTAAATTTTGGCTATTCTGGTGGCAGTGTAGTGGTCTCTCACTGCAGTTTTTTTTTTTTTAAATATATCTTTTAAGATATAATTGATACACAATAAGCTGCACGTAACTGAAGTATACAATTTGTTAAGTTTTGATATATGTATACACCCATGAAACAACTAACATAATCAAGAAAAAGAACATAGCCATCACTCCTAAAGGTTCTTAGGGTCCTTTGTAATTCCTCCCTCCCACTCCTTCTCCATGTCCACAGGTAATCACTGCTCTGCCTTCTGTAATTACATATTAGTTTGTATGCCCCAGAATTTTATATGAATGAAATCATACAGCATGTTATACTTGTCTGGCTTCTTTTACTCGGCTTATTTATTTTGAGGTTTATTTATGTTGCTGCCATGTATCAAGAATTCATTCTTTTTTATTACTGAGTAGTATCCTATTGCATGGATATACCACAGTTTGGTTGTCAATTCTCTCAGTGATGGGCATGCAGATTATTTCCAGTTTTTGGCTGTAACAAATAAAGGGGCTATGAGCATTTGCGTACAAGTCTTTGTATGGGTATATTTTCATTTGCCTCAGGTAAATACTAGGAGTGGAATGGCTGGATCACATGGTAGGTATACATTTAATTCTTTAAATAAACTGTTTGAAATTCTTCAAAGAAACTGCCAAAGTTTCTGTAACATTTTACATTCAGATAAGCACCGAAGGGGAATACCAGTTCTTCCACATTCTCACCAACATTTGGTATGGTCAGTCTTTAAGCCATTCTAACAGGAGTGCAATGTTAACTCATTTTGACTTAATTTACACTTTCCTAGTGACTAATTAGGTTAAACATCTTTTCATGTGCTTATCTGACAGTTATATATTTTCTTTGGGGAAATGCTTGCACAAATCTTCTGCCCATTTCTAAATTGAGTGATTTCTTTATTAATGATTTTTGAGATTTATTTATTCTAAAGAGAAATCCTTTATCAGATAAATGCTCTATTTACAAAGATTTTATCCTAGGCCGTGGCTTGCCTTTTTACTCTCTTAGCGATCTTTAAAAAGGCAGAAGTTTTTAATTTTCATGAAGTCCAATTTCTTTTATGGATTGTTGTATCTAAGAAATCTTTGCTTTACTCAAGGTCACAAAGCTTTCTCTCTTATATACATATTTTTAGAAGTTTAATCGTTACACATTTTATAATTTAGGTTTTTGACCCATTTCCAGTTAATTTCTGTATGTGATGCAAGACACAGATCACAGTTCATTTTTTTTTTTTTTGCATATGGATATCTAATTGTTTCAATATCACTTATCGAAGACACTCTCCTTTTTCCACTGACCTGCCTTTGCACTCTTCTCAAACACCAGTTATCTATACACACGAGTCTATTTTTGGATTCTTTATTCTGTTCCGATCTATAGGTCTGTCTTTATGACAACACCTCACATATCCTTGAGTACCGCAGCTTTAGAATAAGCTTTGAAAGCAGGGATTGTCGGTCCTTCAACTTTGGTTTTCTTTTAAGATAGTTTTGGTTATTTAAATTCTTTGCATTTTATTGGTCAATTTCTACAAAAAAAGCTTGCTGAATTTTTGGTTGGCAATGAATCACCATATTTAGCAGGCATTGAGAATTTTACAATATTAAGTCTTCTAGTCCACAAATACAGTGTATATCTTTCTTTACTTAGGTCTCTTTTAATTTCTCTTATGAATATTCTGCAGTGTAATAACTTGTACAAGGCGCAGGTCTTTCACATCTTTTGTCATACTTATCCTTATATATGGTATATTTTGATGATAGTGTAAATATTATTAGTTTTTTAAATTTCAATTGGGATGTTTGTTGCTAATACATACAACTAATTTTTAAATACTAATCTTAAAACTGAAACCTTGATAAAACTTACTTATTAATTCTACTAGTTTTGCTGAGGATACCACCGAGTTTTCTACACGATGCTCAAGTCATCGGTGAATAAAGACAGTACTATTTACTCCCCTCTACATCTAGAGCCATTTTATTTCCTTTTCTTGCCATATTACAAACTGGTTAGAGCCTCTGGTTACAATATTGAATAGAAGCGGGGAGAGCAGACATTCTTGCAAAGATATGCTAAAAACCAAGCTCACCCTTCTGTTTATATCCACTAAAGAAAAAATGTCAATAGCCACTGGATGAACAAATATAAATGGATGATGAGATACGGGGAAATAGTCAAGCAGTATCTTCAACTGTTACAGAAAGAAAAAATCAGCCACCCACTGAGCATAACAAAACAGTGGAAAAGTTGATAACAGACATTATCTGATAGGACCATGTAATCAGAACTTAACTGAACAGAGCAGGAAAAGTCCTTCATTTAAGAGACTGTTCCAACACTGTACTTTTTTTTTTTTTTTTAAGCCTGGCCAGTGTTCTCATAAACATTTAATTAGCACTTACTAAGCTATTCTAACACTGAGGGACCAAAAGGAAATCTGCAACTTTTAAAAGAATTATTTAAAATATTTTATGCAAATTTTATAGGTGGTATTTGGATGAGAAATTCAACGGTTCTGTAAACAATGAGAAATCATTGTTGAAAACCATTCTCTCAATGAAGTCTTCACTCATCTATTAATTATGAAGTGTAATGAGGACTTTTCACTACTTATCTTACCTAATTTCTCCACAGTACTTTAAAATAATGACTACTTCTACCATGTTTGATGCTTTTCCTGTCCACTGGCTCCCAGAGCATTACTCAATCTTGGCTCTCCCACTGATTTTTAGATTACTTTTCCTTGATTTCCTTCCTTGATCCCAGGGTCTGTCTTTAGCTATCCTCTTTGTGACTTAATTCATTAACATATTTAAAGAGTTAAAGCTCTATTTACTTAAAGGGGACTCCCAAATTTATATCCCAATCCATGATCCCCTTTATCTGATGACATCTGGGAGTCATGGATGACACAGTCCTTTCTCTCAACCCTATTCATCTAATAAATAACTAAATCCTGGGCTTTATGCTGAAATAAGTCCTTTTTTCTCCAAACCCCACTGATATAATCAGGTTTTGTTGCTTTTTTTCTTTTTGCTTAGACCCGGTCGGCCAACTTCTGCAAAAGACCCTGTAGTAAATATTTCAGGCTTCTTATATTAACATGATAAGAAAATGTCATTAGGCAGTCCTGAAGGAACAGTGCTACGCTGGAGGCAGGACACTATGGTCACTAACTAGGAGGTAGCTGTGTCCTTTCAGATGAAAGATGGTGCCAGCATCAACTCAGGTAGAGGCAGTGGGACTCATGGCACAGGCATACACTGGGACAAAAGCAAGCACACAGACTGATACAACATGATGCTTCCCTGGTTCCGGGATTAGGCACCTAATAGGCAGTGGTCCCATTTACTAAGAAAGGAAACATAAACAGAAGTTTGGGAGTGAGATGAGGAGGAGGACATGAGTAGTTCTGTTTTTAAAATGTTGAACTTCAGGTGTCTGTAAGACATCTACGTGAAGTATATACTCAACAGCTCAACATGGAGCCCAGAAAGGATGATGGCCATGACAACAATGGTAACATTTACTGAGCTTTTATTCTAGGTCAGGTAATATTTTAAGCATTTTATACAAATTAACTAATTTCATTCTTCCAATAACCCTAGAAGGTGGACACTACTATTTTTTAGAAGATGAAAATTTTATAGAAGATGAAATTAACACACAGAGCAGTTTCATAACTTGCCTGAGAAGATAAACTGGTAGTTGGTACAGCTGGGATTGGTAATATTCCCTGAGTCTTGGGGCCATGCTTTAAACATTAGGCTTCACTGCCTCTCCTGACATGTATTTGGGAATTGCATATAATTTGGAGGATTGGTGAAGACACAGGAATGAAAGAAGGTACAGAGTGAAAGAAAAGGATGAGGGCTTGGGAACATTAACATTTCAAGGAGAGAGGGACCATCTGTGAATAAGGATGCAGGGAAAAAGGATAAAGATGACCAGTGGTTTTGGTGCGAGTAGCTTTAGCTGTCAGAGTGGGGTTTGAACAAGACAGGAGTAATTTAAGGTGTATAAAAAATGGAGACAATGAACGTAGAATGTAGATCACACTAAAAAATTGTGGTTGTTAAGGAGAAGAGAGAGAAATGTAGGCTTTAGCATGTTTAAAAGTTGATGAGTTAGAGCCAGAAAAATGGGAGAGGAGAAAGGTGAAAATTGCTGAAGACAAAGTCCTGAGGAAATGGAAATATATTGTGTAGTTATCAGTGGTGGCTCTATAATTAAAATGTTTAGATTAAAATCCAGCCTCTGCTACCTATTAGTTGCTTACCTTGGAAATGTTATTTAATCTCTCTAAGCATCAATTTCTTTACCTCCAAAATGGGCATAATACTATTATCTCCTTCTTATATATAAGGCTTAAACAAGATAACACAGGGAAAAGCAAGGATATAGTTAGGTGCTTAGAAAACATTAGCTATTATTATAATTGGATCTGGACCACAGGTAGAGGGGCTACTCTTCATTAAGAAGAGACACATTTTTTTATGACAGAAAAGGACGAAATGATAGGAACAGATGGCAGGTAAGTCTGGGTGAGAGGCAGCTTTTTACTGATGTTTTTCAATGTTCTTGGTTAAGAACAAGGCCAGGCTGACAATTGGAATGAGGAGCTGCTAGTAGGACCGGGCTTGGGGAGAGCAGAGAGCTTTGCTGGGACACTATCCAGTGAAATACCAGGGGGGCCCTCAGCAGAGAAAGCTCCATGAGCCTGCTTAGAAGGCCAAAATGACATGTCTCTAAGACTTCTCCATCTGTGTTCAGCAACCCAGATACAGGAATGAAGAAAGCAGAGTGATGAAATTATCTCATGATCAGGGTTTGATGGGCAAGTGTGATAAAAGATTAAGAGACCATAGGTTATTTTCAGCATTAACAGCAGTGACTAAAGTGATAGAATGTGGGTTTTAGGCTGGATAGGGAAGGAAATAAAGACCAAAAAAAAAAAAAAAAATAAAAAAAAGAGAGAGAGAGAGAGAGAGAGAGAGAGAGATGATAATTTCAGAAAAAGTAAAAGGACCAAAGGAGTGCATATTGATGAAGTCAAGATGCTGGATTAGGTATTAAGGATATTCAAAGAACGAGATAGCTATATTCTAGCTCTTACAAATCTTGCAGTCTAGCGTAAGGAAAATTAAACAAATAATTAGAATTAAAAACGTCACAAAGATAGAGACTAAAATCTTAAGGGGGTACAATGCAGGAGTACCTACTAGTTGCAGAATTGGTTGGGAAAGGTTTTCTATGGAAGTAATTGTTAAGCTGAGATCTGAAGGACAAAGAGAAATTAGCCATGAGCAGAGAAAGGAAAGTATACTCTGTAACAAGAGCATGAGCAAAGCCCAAACAAACACAGAGTATGAAGAAGCAAGGACTGAAAGGCTTGTATGACTTGCCTATAAAGACATTGGAGTTTACATGGGACCAAAACATTAGGACCACAACTCACTATCACTTAAAAGGAACAGTAAGCAAAGAAATCAGCAGTCACAGTGGTGATAGTAAGAATCAAGATCTTGAAATATAGCTTAATATGCTGGCATGCAGTGCACTAAAATTAAAGATTTAGCTAAAAAGAAACACACTGTACCTTTGAACGAAATGTTGGATGAACAAAATAAACAGCCTTCAAATTCCTCTTGTATCTGATTTGAAATAAAAACAAGGGTCAGTATGTCATGCTATGGACAATTAACTCTGCTAGAGTATAGAAATATATTCACACACAAAAAAGTTAAAAGTAGCTCTAGTTCACTTATTGAATTTTAGGTGAAATGTCAAAAAATGATTCAGAGAACTTTTCATTATTTAAAGTATTTGTTTTATAAAAGATGTTGTTTCTCTTGGCTGTGACAGAGCCACCTACAGGTAGAACAAAGTAATTTCATATTTAACAAACACTGTGTGCCATTTTTTTATACTGCATAGAATCTCTGGGACCAGACTATGAACTAACATACTCATGGGTCACTGGGTCAAATAAAATAATATTTATAAATGTATTTTGATAAAAGTTACACATCTTATTAATAAAAAAGGTAGTATTTTTGTTATTTTATATAAAGATTGGTAATGATCCCAACCCTTTTTCAAGATGTTTTTTAAAAGCAGGAAAAAGTTTACATATGAATTTCCTTAGATGCAAAACACGCTGGAGTTAAGGAGGGCCTCCTCATATTAAAATATCTTCTCTATATATGATAAAATTCTGTTACAAGAAATACATTTTTTTTTGTATAATACTAAGCAATATTTGTTTATTGATTAGTATTAGGAAAGAAAGAAGCTATCTCCCCTCTTCATAATTTGCAAAAATAACTAACTTGACATCAACAACATCGTAGAGCTTCTTCAGGAAGTCAGAGTCCAGGTGATTGTATTCGCTGGTCAGTGTGTGAAAATACACTAATACATATTCTTTCACAGCAATGTGATCCATTACATGGATAAAATATAAGAGAGCCTAGAAGAAAAAGAGAAGTAAAAGTAAGATCACAGTGGTCTATTTCACAGAAGCCAAGAATGAGGCAAAACCCAGAAGATTAACCTCATCAATGCCCCTGGCACTGCAGACAGACAACTCAGACTAAGGAGTATCAATTCTCTTTTAAAAGAACTTCAGGAAAGTGAACCATGCCAGTGTTATGTAATTCTCAGAAATGGTACAGTAGGATCCATTTTTGCCTTGTTCTTTCTAAATGGTGGAGAACAATCAATCTCTATCCTCTCAAATAACTCTTCCTCTACTCAAAAGAGTTCTTTAGTCAGCTGCCAGGTTTTCCCTCTGTAGGAAAATGATATTAATATCATTAGAAGTACAATTTGTAGACTTCTGATCTTTCCTGAGGATTCCACATGAACTCAATGAAAATCTTTGCAGTCTCTACTGGGATATAGACTTAGGTCTCTCACGTAACCAAGAACTGCTATACAAGGACATTATGAGTGATGCCTCCCTCCCATGGCTCACTTTGAGGACTAATTTTTTTGGCATCTTTAACGTTGACCTGAATGAGACAAATGAGAACAGGTTTAGTCAGTAGATGGCAATGGACTGGGCAGCTTTCGAAGGCTCAAATTTAATGTCATCCAGATCACATCAGAGAAATAAGTATTAGAGAAATAGTCCATTACAAGAAGGATGAAATGTAAGAGAAACATTAAACACAAAGCAGAGATACAATATGGGCAGGGCCAGGATGACCCAGTGGTGTGCCTATAAACAATGACATAGAGGAAGCTAAGAGTTTACAACTGAAAGATTATTATCAAACAGGCGATTTCCCAGTTCTCCTCAGGAGAGTCCTTGGCACTGACAGGAGTGGACTGAGACGAATTAGCTTCCAACTACTGGCAGAGCTGACAGAGGGCACTAAGAAAACACAGTATCTTTCCAGTTTGTTGGTTTGGGCCTCACAATATATCTCATTATATTATATGAAATGGTACATAGTGGATATTCAGAACACCAAGCAAGGACACACCAAAATCAAACTCAGAGATTCATGTTTTTATTGGTTATCAATCATATTATAAGGAGAATGAATCAATGTCATACTGATTGTTATTAACACAAAACGAGTAAAGTAGAAACTTACTAATGATATCATTTGCATCAGCTGAGTTTTTCCTCTGTGTGTGTGTGTATTTTTGTTATTATTTCTGCTTTTACCAGACTGCTTCTGGTCCTCAATTTCTATCTACTCTCTACACCCTCCCCAGGGCAATTAAAATACTCATTTCCAGCTTTAAATTCCCCATCTTTAACTTAACCTTTTTTCATTATAAGGAAGTATAAGCCACATGACAGAAAAATGGAGAAAACAAATTCTCCCTAAAACCATTAAATCCATTTAGAAATATTTACATTTTGAGTTTTTACCTTTATGCTTAAAACAAAGCAAGTTAAGGTCAGTGTGTAGGCAGCTTAATGTATCACTTTCTCTCCTACCAATATTATGTTATAAGTATTTCTCTACAGTACTTGTCTTTAGAACCATAATTTTTAAGGGTCACAAACCATTCCATTTGTGGATACACCATAATTACCTGTTAGGAATTTAAGTTCCAATTCTATGCTACAAATGAGCCTGTGATAACATGCCAGGTCCAGTGCTTCCACAATTTTTTTAATGTAAACACCACTGACCAGGAAACTAAGGGCTTAGCCAGAAGGAATTATCTGCTTTTGTATAACTGCGTTTTATGTTAAAAAATAGGTGCGATTTTTACATTTTTAAAGGGCATAATTTGTTACTGTAGTTAAGAATAATTTATTAAAGTGATTCTCCTCTCTTGCAGTCAGTTTCTAATAATACTGATATTCTAGGACAATTTACATATTTATCTTTTAGATTCAATGGTCCCTTGCCCAAGTATTCCAATTTGGGCAGTTTCAGGGTCAACAGCTACTTCCATACTTCAGATTATTTCCTTAGTACAAATTCTGAAGAACTGAATTCTTGAGTCAATGGATGTGACCATTTTTATCATTTCGATTCCTCTTTGATGACAATGATTATTATTTGAGATTTCTGGCTAGTTTTGAAGGCAACAAAAGGTCTATCATTCTGATTCGCTTATTTTCCCCCCAGATTACTAACCGTTTTTAAAAGCAGAATCATTTTCTTATTTATTTTGCCAGAAATACCATTTTTTCTTTTATGAATCGGCTATTTCTGTCCTTCGCTTCCAAATGAAGGGATTGTGGCATTATGACATTTTGGGTTAACTACATCCCTGACTTCTTCTCTTCAGATAGATATTCAAGAGTTAATTTTTCTTTTTTCAAGAAAAGCAGTATTCGAATGTTAGCACAATTATAACCCAGAGTGATTCCAACCCAAAACTTGCCAGTTGTGTCATATCTGAAAGAGAGCAGTTGCGTTTTTGATCACATTATTGGATTCTAGTATTTTTTGTTCCTCCTACAGAACCAAACCAAACCCCTTACTGAAATGGTATGTGCCAACATGCAGAGCCAGGGTCGCTCCTCTGCCCAGATACACACAATTCTGCCCCATCTCATATTCTAAGTTCTGATTCCAAATTCATACCCTACTAATCATGAAAATCAACATTATATGTAAAACAGAGCCTTTCTGTGGCTTACCTTGTCCATATCTATTAATGTGACAGGAATGTTTCTTCCAACTACCACCATCACTGTGCGACCACAGTTATCAACACCTGTGAACAGGAAATGTGATCAGTGCCCAGAGACTTTATTCCAAGACAGGACTCTGATGTTAGAAAAATACTCTACACAAATATAAAAGATTGAAAATCAAGAACTTAACAGTTTTTTAAATTTTATCTTCAGATGTCTTTCACTATGTGGAAAACAATACTATTTTTTTTTTTTAGCTTCATTAAATTTTGATGACTGCCCTTACTATTAAGATAAGTTTTCTTACAGGTTTTAAATCAGGGACAGCCAAAGGTAGGCTGCAGGGCACAGACCTTTTATACATAGCTTTTTGCTTAAGTTCGCTATGATTTTTAATAACATTAGTGATCCAGGAAAAACTACTTGGAACTCAACTCTGAAAATTAACAAGTACTGTCTGAAAAAGAAATTTAATGTGGTAAGGAGTGGAAATCTGAGAAATTTCACCATCTCCATCATATGTTTATGTAAGGTTTGAATTTTGTACAGCAAGTGGATGACATTTTTAAAAGCAGAAAAAATGTTCAAAGGTAAGAAAAAGGATATTAAGAAACAAAGTTGGCCAATGTAGAACTGTAAGATGAAAATCTGTAGGCTGATGTGTTATTTTTACAATCTTGACAATGAGCAAAAACTATCCCCATTAGTATAAAAATTACTTTTTTCACAGATAAAACAAAATCAGAGAAAAATGAAGTTTCTAAGAGCATGCGAGAGAAGGTCCTTAATTAGTAAAAAGTTACTATGTCCTTAAGCTCACCTGTTTGGTATAAGGCTTTTAGAGAAGCAATATCAGATAGATCCTCAGATCTTGCTTGACATAACCAGCGATTGTAACTAAAGAAATAAAGGACATAATTATTAAAATAACCCCTTGTAAATTAAATTTACAAATGGAATCTGTTTTTATCTTTCCCTTAAGAATGGGATTTTATTATAATGTGCAAGGAATTAAGGAGGTCATTATACTATGCAGAAACTCTACTAATGTGTTATTGATAAATACAAATGAGTTACCGAGTAACTGAGAAAGGATGGTGTTCATACGAAACGATTTAAAAAAATCCTTTATGATAAAGTGAAGACTATTCATATAAATGGCAAAGATACCAAGTACTCAATTTAAGTTTTCAAATACTGTTATTTTCCTTTACTAAAAAACATGCAAATAGGAAATCTTAAAGCAAAAGCAGTTATCTAAAACAGATGTTCACTCATCCAATAACAACTTGGTTTTGAGAATCCTACAGTGAACAGACACGGTCAGTGCCCTCAAGGAGTTTACTTTTCATAAGAAAAACAGGTAAATGTTCAACATGTTATGTGGGACCACAAAGGAACTAGGTAATTTTATGCGGGAAGTCCAGGCTTATTTAATGATTGGTTAATCACACCAGCTGCCCCGATAACGCATATAGCAGATCCTAGGGACTGTAGCCTGGCTTTAGCCAAGAGGGCATTAAAACTAGAAGAGACGTTAAAGATTTCAAAGAGGGTAAATGACCTGCAAAAGGTTGAGCTTATCTTAGTTACCAGCCAATTATTGGTGGAGCTGAATTTGAAGCTGTACTCAGATCACCAGATTTCTGAAAAGGTTAGTATTTTTTCTACTATTTCATACCGCTTTCTTAAAATTCAAAGGGCCACTCATTTGCAAAAAAAGCTTTCAAGGCACTGAAATAAATGCATGAAAAGCAACTTTTTTTTCAAAGATTTTATTTATTTATTTGACAGAGAGAGATCACAAGTAGGCAAAGAGGCAGGCAGGGGGTGGGGGGGAAGCAGGCTCCCTGCTGAGGAGGGAGCCCCTGATGTGGGGCTCAATCCCAGGACCCTGAGATCACGACCTGAGCCAAAGGCAGAGGCTTAACACACTGAGCCACCCAGGAGCCCTGAAAAGCAACTTTTGAAGCATCTAGGTCACATAGGGCAACATCCCATAACATAAGGAAAACTAAACCAGGAGGGGGTGACTTGGTTTCTAATCCTATCACTTTCTGCGCAACCTCAGTAAGTAAAGCTGTTTCACCTCTATGGACTTGCTTCCTCATTTGCCAAGTGGTGCTTATGCAGAACACTTCTCAGCTATAAAGCACAATTACACAGCTAAGGATATTTAATAGGAAGCCTATTACATTTGGATTGTAATCAACAATGCCTGCTAGTGTCACAGAAATTGTAACTGCCTGTAAAAAAAATACTTGGTATCACATAGTTCCACAGTTTTCCTTTTTAAATTTGGAAACTTGGGGAACCTGGGTGGCTCAGTCTGTTGAGTCTAACTCTTGATTTCGGATAAGACCATGATCTTAGGGTCGTGAGATCAAGACCCAAGTTGGGCTCCGTGCTGGGCGTGGAGCCTACTAAAAAGATTTTCTCTCTCTCCCCTTTGCCCTCTGCCCCTATCCCTTTCCTTTAAAAAAAATAAAAATAAATAAATAAATAAAAAGAAACTTGCCCACCAATGTAAATTGAAAAATCAAAGAGAAAACAGCTTTAAATTTTGGTTTAAGACACAATTTGCAAGTCAAGAGAAGACCTATGTTTATGGTAGTTCTCCTTATTTGTATGTTCTGTTCCTATTTTTACATGGAGTCACTTCCTTGGTTATTCACACTAAATTCCCAATCGTCCTGTTTTCTAATTGTCTTATGATTAAGTCGTCTTCACAACAAGATTGAACAGAATGCATTTTAAGTGGCTTATAAGCATCATAGGTCCTAGCACAAATCATGCAACAGGAATTCAGTAAATGTCGGTTAATTTCTATACTCCATTCTTGGATTCATTAGCTCATTTCTCAATGATGTACTGTGTTCATGCAAGGGCCTGCATCATAGTAGGGACTCAGATCTTTGTTTAATGAAATAGTAAACATGAATATTATTCAAGATATTTGGGGGGGCATCTGAGAAGGATAGCAAAAGGTCCTTGGCTTCAAAGAGCTTAAAGTTGAACATATCAGGTAGACACATAAAGAATTAACTCTGTGATAAGACACAATGAAACAAGCAATCCAGCAGAGGTCTAAATATTCTATCCCTATGCCAAGGGGAGGAGAGGAGGGCAGAGTGAGGGGGAGTGGAGTGGAGGCAAGGTCCAGACACGTGGAACTAACTGCTCCCCCTTCTTTGCACCATAAAGATTAGCACAAGGCTTCACCCACTTACAGCCAGTGTTTGCTTCTGCTCTTAGACAACAAAGAGGGAATGCATCTTATTTGTCTCTATATGTCCAGGCAATCTCCAGGGTTACTCCTGATGCTGAATAACAATGTGTTCAATGAACTCTGAAAAAATTGTTTTTCAAACTGGAATTCAGGTGCACAAAACAGAATTAACCTTGGTTCAAAACACTCTCATCATGGGTACACACATGGTTTTCTTTAAAAAACTGATTATCTAGGGGTGCCTGGGTGACTTAGTCAGTTAAGCACCTGACTCTTGATTTCTACTCAGGTCATGAGATTGAGTCCCAGTCTGGCTCCGCCCTCAGTGGGGAACTGGCTTGAGAGATTTTCTCTCTCTCTGCCCCTCCCCCTGCTCTTGGGCATACTCCCTCTCTCTCTAAAATCAATCTATCAATCTTCAAAATGTTTTAAAAACTGGTTATCTAATTAGTTATTTTTAATGAAGTAATAAGCATTCTGAAACCTACTACCCCAAAAAAAGCTAGCCCAGCAATAATCTACCTCTAATCTCATGGTCATTCCCCTTTGATTCTAGCCCCTGCCCCCATAACCAGTCTCTAGAATCGCCCACCCATCATTTTCTTTCTTCCTTTTTATATCCTTTTGGTTCATCTGATGTACTCCTAAAAAGTTTTTTGGAAAAAATTTATTATACTGTATGCAATCTTTTGGGTCTGACTTGGATTTACTAGACTGCTAGCATTGGGTGGCAATGCTGTTCATTCACTTTGACAACTACATGATCTATCTGTATCATATGGAAACTACAGTTTTTTTAAACCACTCTCTTACTGGTAGGTACCTGGGACTGTCCCCAGGTTTTTGCTCCTGTGCATAGTGCTACGATCAACTTATTGATGTTACTGATCAACTTACTGATCATTGAACATGATACATGTTTCCTGGTATATGTGTGCATGATTTCTCTTGGGTAGATACACAGGAGCTGAAGTGCTAGGTTATAGGTATATTCGGTTTTAGGAAATAAGACCAGACCTCTTTTCCAAAGTGGTGTACCCATTTATACTTCTACAAGCAGTGAATATGAGATCCTGTGAATCCATGTCCTTCTCAATACTTGGTATCAGCAGATATTTTAACTTCTGCCAATCAGGTCTGTAATGGTATCTCATTTCTTTGGTCACTAGTGATGCTGAGATCCCGTTCATGTTCAATGGACATGTTTCCCTCTTTTGTGAGGTGCCTGTTCATATTGTTTATTTTCTATAGGCCTATTTGTTCTTTTCTTACTTGTAGGAATTCTTGGTATAGTCTTGATAGTAATCATTTGCTAGTTATATTTACTTGGAGTACTCCCATTCTATAATTTGCTTTTCACTTTCTTTAAGATTCATTGCCCCACTTGCCAGTGTTCTTAATTTTAATATAATCAAAGCTATTTTTTCTTTTATAGTCAATGCTTTTTATATCTTGTTTAAGAAACCTGTCCTTTCTCCAAGGTATAAAAGATACTAGCCTATAGCTTCTTCCATGAGTTTTAATAAAAAAAAAAAAATTAAGTCCTTAATCTATCTAAAATTGACTGTAGTCCACAGCGTGAACTCTGAAATACCATCAACTCTAAAATGTTTTGAACCTTGATCTGTGATTAACAACTTGAGATACTAGAATAGATTTTGGTTGGCAAAAGCAACATCTATGCAAGCATGTTCATGGGGAGAAGGCTTATAGCTTACATGAGAATTTTAATGGCTTTATGATTCAAAAAAGGTTTAGTATCATTGCTGAGACACTGGTGCTGCTCCAGTTTCTAAGGATTGAAATGAAGTCCAGGGCAGCAACTCAACACTGTCAGCTTCATCTGGTTTCTTCTTTATTAAGTCTCCTCCATGCCCACTAGGATCATGTAAGCTTGATTTGATTATCTAGTTAATTTTCTCTTCTTTTAAATAAGTATTTGGGAGGAGGGAATAAAAGCAAAAAATTCCTCAGCCAGTA
This sequence comes from Lontra canadensis, assembly GCF_010015895.1. Lineage (NCBI taxonomy): Eukaryota > Metazoa > Chordata > Mammalia > Carnivora > Mustelidae > Lontra > Lontra canadensis. The sequence goes on along the minus strand of NW_022631069.1, from coordinate 2,556,898 downwards.
GAGAAAAAATGCTTCATTTCCTTCATCTAGTCAGAAAATATTTTAAAATTTCCATTATATCTCTTATAAACTGCACCTCATTTTTTTGCTGTTGCTTCTGCATTTTATTTCTAAAGATATGTAAGCTTTTATCCCAATCCAACAATCAAAAGCTAAAAAAAGGAAAACATCAACTCAAAATAGTTTCTTGTTTTCTTAGAACTTATTCCAAATAAACAGATTTCTATTACTTGTTGGGTAAACTAATAATCATAGGTAAACAGTCACACAAATTATGGCAAAATGGCAGCAAATGTGGCCACTACAGAGCTCTGAAGGTAGAAATACAACATAGTTTCTCAACAGGCTGCAATCAACTAAGGTTGGTTGCTGTCCTCATAAAGCTAGTAAAAGGCAATCTCTTCCAGTTAATCAATTACTGTCCACATGCATAGTCACAGGTTGAATGATGAAGAAAATTTACCCTAAAAACTCTTAAAAGACTAATGACTAACCTACTTGTGTACAACCAATAGCCTGGGTTTTGGAGTCAACAAAAGTTTTTCCCGGCCTTAGGCAACTGCCCCACCCTGACTTAGTTAGGACCCTTGTTGTATACTTACTGCATCCTATAACTTAAATAAGTTATTCATATAATAATCAGTTTAACATTCCTCTCCTCTGCAAGATTCTAAGCTCCAGAGGGCTGGGGCTGTTCTGTTTTGCATGTCACTTTAGTATGTTTTCAGCATGACACCTGGCACATTGATAAGGGCTCAATAAATACCTAATAATGAAGGAGATAAAGTTTCTATTGTGGGAAATGACTCAAGAGTTGTAGGCAACTGGTCTTAAGCTGACCGAGGGAAACTAATGAAAAAGTTACTGTAAAATAATTTTTTTAAGAGTTTTAAAAGTTCTATCTTTGAAAAAGAATATTGCTTCCTAATTTTTGTAGTAAGCCAACTTCTTCCTTATGATATACCCAAATTAGTGTCACAGTTGGATAGAAAACCTAGAAATATTAATAAAAAACCAGACAACATGCTAATTTTTTTCAGGTGAATCAGAGAGAATGATGTGGTAAGGCAATGCCACGAAAGCAATGATCTAACCCTATGTAGCCAATCCATGGGAACTTTAGTTCTATTACTGAAGGAAGAATTGAAAGCTTTCAAAAAGATGTTGCTAATGGAAGACCTATTTCCTCAGATTTAGAAAATGTATGTGTGTATATATACATACATATATATGTGTATATGTATATATATATCTCTCTCACTTGCTTAATCTGATCAATTAACACAATTAACAGAAACCAGACTCATTACATGTAAAAAGCCTTATTTAGAAAAAAATAAAATTAATAAATTAAAAAAAATCCCACAGCCTGCAATCTTAAACATTCAGCACATGGCAGAGTATGCAAACAGATGCCTCGTAGCTCAGTTATAACATAAACTCCGAAACAAGTAGTCATCAGTTCTCAAACTTTTTGGTCTCAGGGCCCTTTTATGTTTATGTCAGTTATACTTACCAATATTCACCATATTAGAAATAAAAACAGAAATTTTAAACATAATTATTTGTAAATCTAAAAACAATAAAAAGCTTTTTTATGTGAACAAAAATAACTTCTATGACAAAAATTGTGTTTAGGGAAAAGAGTTAACTTTCTTTAATGTCTTTGCAAAGCTCTAAGTTCTGCTGGATTCTCACGTCTGCTTCTGCATTTAATCTGCTGCAATGTGACATGCTAAGTAGCCTCTGGAAAACTCCACCAAACACTGTGGGAATGAGAAGCAAAAGGGCAAATATGTCCAAGTAGCATTATAAAACTAGTTGTGGTCTCACAGGCTCCCTATAAAAGGGTCCCTGGTTCCTTGACCACACTTTTGAGCTGCTACTATTCTGAAGTATTCTGCAGCATAGCTATGAGACACCTCATCTTTAATCATCACAGGCACTGGACACTTACATGGGAAATCTGAAAACCTTTTGATTCAGACGTAGCTTATTACTCAAGAGAACTGTGTGACAGAGGCACCTAGCCCATTTCTTAGTTCAGGCTCTGGGAGCTACAGGCTGTGCTCTTCTGTCAGTCGGCAACTATGTACTGTTCTGACCACCCTTCAGAACACACCCGACATCTGAAGGTCATGTGGCTCACTCGTGAATTTTAAAACAGAGGGACTCCCTTATTTATCTCAGTATATTTCAGTACCTAGAATATTATCTTGTACAGAGTAAATATCCAATGTTTCCTGAACTGAATGGAAACTACTGACTGTATAACAAATATGAATCTCAAGATCAAGGCCCTCTACTAGGACAGTACTTTCCATGCTGTGTTCATATTCCTTCCTAGAACCTATTCCTTGGCTCAGGACTCCTTTCCAAAAAGGTATGAATAGATTTATTTAAATACTGCCTTGAACTAGTCATTATTAAGTAAAACAAATGTCCTCATTAAAGAGAGAAAGAGACAATGACAAGCCTCCAGTCTAACAAACTTCAAAATTTCCAGATTATCTGTAATTCTCATGGAGAAATGGGAAAGATATGAGGGGTGTGTGAATGTGTAAGAGAGAAAAAGAGAGAAGAAGAGGTTGGCTGATTGGAGAAAAGTGGTAACAGTGCAGTTCTTTGTAATATGAACACAAAAAATCTCTAGTCCTTTGCCAACTTGTTGAAGCCAGTTTGTTTAAGTGGGCTGAAGAAGGTGGTAGAGAAGGGAGATGTGCCACAATAGCCACTTTGAAGGCTCTTTCTCAGTGAACTGGAACTCTGGGCAAGCCACTCTAGGGGATCACTTACCCCATGTAAAGTAAAGGAGACACACTAGATCAGTATTTGGAACACAAAAGAATCACTTAAGAAAGTTTAGAAGATTTCTGAGCCTCTTCCACAGAGATTCTGATTCATGGAGTTTGGTGTGGGGCATATACATTTTTAGCAAGCAGCCCTGGTGATTCTAATGCTTACAGACTGCATACTCCACTTTGGAAAAACTGTTATCAGATGATTACCAAAACTCCTTTCAACTATAAGGTACTGGTGAGAGACCACAGACCAGTGGTTCTCCAAGTGTGGTCCACTTTTTCAGGGGGTTTGCAAGGTCAAAACTGTTTTGACAGTTTCACAATGACACTGAAACATCATGTGTCCTTTTCATTGTGTTGACATTTGCACCAGTGGTGCAAAAGCATTGTTAAGTAGACTACTAGTGCTCTAGAATGAATCAGGGCGGAGGAACCAGATTCAGTACTAGCAGTCAATGTTCTTCACTGCCAAAATTCTCACAGAAAAAAAAAAAAAAAGGAAAGGAAAGGAAAGAAAGAAAGAAAGAAAGAAAGAAAGAAAGAAAGAAAAAATCCAGTTTAAAAATGTCTTTGATGAGGAGGTAAAAAACTAATTTTATTAAATCAACCCTTGGAACACATCTTTTTAAGATTAATGTATCATAAAATGGGAAGAACACATAAAGTAATTCTGCATACTGAAGTATGAGGTTGTCTTGAAGAAAGGCACTGTATGACTTGTAAGCTAAACTCTATTGCTTTTTTTCATGGAACACTGTTTTTCTTCAAATAATGACTGGCAGACAAACTGTGGTTATTCAACATGAGTACTTGGCAGACATTTTCTCAAAACGAATAAAGTGACCCTATCATTTCAAGAAAAACAACCAACGGTATTTCTTACCAGTGATAAAACTTGAGCTTTAAAATATACATATATTTTTGGAAAATTTGCATGCATCCCCAGAAGCTTACAGTTCCTAATACTTAAAGACTTTTCTGATGAGATCAGTGGCAATATTAGCAAATGTAATTTTTTGATATCATATAATGAAATGTATCAGTATCTAGGAGATCTGAAAAATTCAGTGAATCAGTATTTTCCAAAATACAATGCATCATATTATAATTCATGCTGTAAATTCCTATTACAAAACCCATTCAAAGAGCAGGATAGAACAAACATTTTAATATAACAGAACATAAAAATTCACAGATATGCTTTGAGATTCCATATTATAACTAAGCTTTAAGAAACTACCACATATCGAGTTATGTTATCATATCAAAGAAGATCACAAGTTATTTGAAAAGGCTATTAACGTAGTCCTCCCCTTTCAAATTATATATCTGAGTGAGGTTAGATTTTCTTTATATACTTCACCCAAGATAACTTATTCCAACAGTTTGAACGCTGATATGAGAATCCAGCTGTCTTCTATTAAGCCAAACATTTAAACACTGGCAAAAATGTAAGACAGTGAGTGCCATATCTTCTCACTCATTTTTTAAGAGTTATTTTTCAAAAAACACGATGGGTTATTTTTAAATGAATTAATAAACAATTTCTCATATGATAAATATTGGTAAGTACAAACCATGTAAACAAAAGCTCTCTGGCATCCTCAACAACAACAAAGACTAAATTGTGTGAGAACCACTGCATTTGACTAGGAAAAGGTACCCAGACCTAACAGTACAAGAATCACAATGTGAAAAAGTTTCAAAATATATACGGATGCCAAAGTCCCAGTCATGTGAGGGAGAGCCCCCTCACTGTATTTTTCTTTTAAAATTTTATTTTGTATAAACATATATTTTTATCCCCAGGGGTATAGGTCTGTGAATCACCAGGTTTACACACTTCACAGCACTCACCATAGCACATACCCTCCCCAGTGTCCATAACCCGACCCCCCCAAACCACCCTCCCCCGATCAACCCGCACTTTGTTTTGTGAGATTAAGAGTCACTTATGGTTTGTCTCCCTCCCAAGCCCATCTGTTTCATTTACTCTTCTCCTACCCCCTTAACCCCCCATGTTGCATCTCCTCTCCCTCATATCAGGGAGATCGTATGATACTTGTCTTTCTCCGATTGACTTATTTCGCTAAGCATGATACCCTCTAGTTCCATCCAAGTCGTTGAAAATGGCAAGATTTCATTTCTTTTGATGGCTGCATAGTATTCCATTGTGTATATATACCACATCCTCTTTATCCATTCGTCTGTTGATGGGCATCTAGGTTCTTTCCATAGTTTGGCTATTGTAGACATTGCTGCTATAAACATTCGGGTGCACATACCCCTTCGGATCACTACGTTTGTATCTTTAGGGTAAATACCCAGCAGTGCAATTGCTGGGTCATAGGGTAGTTAGTTCTATTTTCAACATTTTGAGGAACCTCCATGCTGTTTTGCAGAGTGTTTGCACCAGCTTGCATTCCCACCAACAGTGTAGGAGGGTTCCCCTTTCTCCGCATCCTCGCCAGCATCTGTCATTTCCGGACTTGTTAATTTTAGCCATTCTGACTGGTGTGAGGTGATATCTCATTGTGGTTTTGATTTGTATTTCCCTGATGCCGAGTGATATGGAGCACTTTTTCATGGGTCTGTTGGCCATCTGGATGTCGTCTTTGCAGAAATGTCTGTTCATGTCTTCTGCCCATTTCTTGATTGGATTCTTTGTTCTTTGGGTGTTGAGTTTGCTAAGTTCTTTATAGATTTTGGACACTAGCCCTTTATCTGATATGTCATTTGCAAATATCTTCTCCCATTCTGTCAGTTGTCTTTTGGTTTTGTTAACTGTTTCCTTTGCTGTGCAAAAGCTTTTGATCTTGATAAAATCCCAATAGTTCAGGGGCGCCTGGGTGGCTCAGTGGGGTAAGCCGTTGCCTTTGGCTCAGGTCATGATCTCAGGGTCCTGGGATCGAGTCCTGCATCGGGCTCTCTGCTCAGCAGGGAGCCTGCTTCCACCTCTCTCTCTGCCTGCCTCTCTGCCTACTTGTGAGCTCTGTCAAATAAATAAATAAAAATCTCTAAAAAGAAAAATCCCAATAGTTCATTTTTGCCCTTGCTTCCCTTGCCTTTGGCGATGTTCCTAGGAAGACGTTGCTGCGGCTGAAGTCGAAGAGGTTGCTGCCTGTGTTCTCCCCAAGGATTTTGATGGATTCCTTTCTCACATTGAGGTCCTTCATCCATTTTGAGTCTATTTTCGTGTGTGGTGTAAGGAAATGATCCAATTTCATTTTTCTGCATGTGGCTGTCCAATTTTCCCAATACCATTTATTGAAGAGGCTGTCTTTTTTCCATTGGACATTCTTTCCTGCTTTGTCAAAGATTAGTTGACCATAGAGTTGCGGGTCTATTTCTGGGCTCTCTATTCTGTTCCATTGATCTATGTGTCTGTTTTTGTGCCAGTACCATGCTGTCTTGATGATGACAGCTGTGTAATAGAGCTTGAAATCTGGAATTGTGATGCAACCAACTTTGGCTTTCTTTTTCAATATTCCTTTGGCTATTCAAGGTCTTTTCTGGTTCCATATAAATTTTAGGATTATTTGTTCCATTTCATTGAAAAAAATGGATGGTACTTTGATAGGAATTGCATTAAATGTGTAGATTGCTTTAGGTAGCATAGACATTATCACAATATTATTCTTCCAATCCAGGAGCATGGAACATTTTTCCATTTCTTTGTGTTTTCCTCAATTTCTTTCATGAGTACTTTATAGTTTTCTGTGTATAGATTCTTAGTCTCTTTGGTTAGGTTTATTCCTAGGTATCTTATAGTTTTGGGTGCAATTGTAAATGGGATGGACTCCTTAATTTCTCTTTCTTCTGTCTTGTTGGTGTAGAGAAATGCAACTGATTTCTGTGCAATGATTTTATATCCTGACACTTTACTGAATTCCTGTACAAGTTCTAACAGTTTTGGAGTGGAGTCTTTTGGGTTTTCCACATATAGTATCATATCATCTGTGAAGAGTGATGGTTTGACTTCTTCTTTGCCGATTTGGATGCCTTTAATTTCTTTTTGTTGTGTGATTGCTGAGGCTAGGACTTCCAGTACTATGTTGAATAGCAGTGGTGATAACGGACATCCCTGCCGTGTTCCTGACCTTAGCGGAAAAGCTTTCAGTTTTTCTCCACTGAGAATGATATTTGTGGTGGGTTTTTCATAGATGGCTTTGATAATATTGAGGTATGTGCCCTCTATCCCTACACTTTGAAGAGTTTTGATCAGGAAGGGATGCTGTACTTTGTCAAATGCTTTTGCAGCATCTATTGAGAGTATCATATGGTTTTTGTTCTTTCTTTGATTAATGTGTTGTATCGCATTGATTGATTTGCGGATGTTGAACCAACCTTGCAGCCCTGGAATAAATCCCACTTGGTCGTGGTGAATAATCCTTTTAATGTACTGTTGAATCCTATTGGCTAGTATTTTGGTGAGAATTTTTGCATCTGTGTTCATCAAGGATATTGGTCTGTAGTTCTCTTTTTTGATGGGATCCTTGTCTGGTTTTGGGATCAAGGTGATGCTGGCCTCATAAAATGAGTTTGGAAGTTTTCCTTCCATTTCTATTTTTTGGAACAGTTTCAGGAGAATAGGAATTAGTTCTTCCTTAAACGTTTGGTAGAATTCCCCCGGGAAGCCGTCTGGCCCTGGGCTTTTGTTTCTTTGGAGATTTTTGATGACTGTTTCAATCTCCTTACTGGTTATGGGTCTGTTCAGGCTTTCTATTTCTTCCTGGTTCAGTTGTGGTAGTTTACATGTCTCTAGGAATGCATCCATTTCTTCCAGACTGTCAAATTTGTTGGCGTAGAGTTGCTCATAGTATGTTCTTATAATTGTCTGTATTTCTTTGGTGTTAGTTGTGATCTCTCCTCTTTCATTCATGATTTTATTTATTTGGGTCCTTTCTCTTTTCTTTTTGATAAGTCTGGCCAGGGGTTTATCAATCTTATTAATTCTTTCAAAGAACCAGCTTCTAGTTTTGTTGATTTGTTCTACTTTTTGGTTTCTATTTCATTGATTTCTGCTCTGATCTTTAGGATTTCTCTTCTCCTGCTGGGTTTAGGGTTTCTTTCTTGTTCTTTCTCCAGCTCCTTTAGGTGTAGGGTTAGGTTGTGTACCTGAGACCTTTCTTGTTTCTTGAGAAAGGCTTGTACAGCTATATATTTTCCTCTCAGGACTGCCTTTGTTGTGTCCCACAGATTTTGAACCGTTGTGTTTTCATTATCATTTGTTTCCATGAATTTTTTCAGTTCTTCTTTATCTTCCTGGTTGACCCATTCATTCTTTAGAAGGATGCTGTTTAGTCTCCATGTATTTGGGTTCTTTCCAAATTTCCTCTTGTGATTGAGTTCTAGCTTCAGAGCATTGTGGTCTGAAAATATGCAGGGAATGACCCCAATCTTTTGATACCGGTTGAGACCTGATTTAGGACCGAGGATGTGATCTCTTCTGGAGAATGTTCCATGTGCACTAGAGAAGAATGTGTATTCTGTTGCTTTGGGATGAAATGTTCTGAATATATCTGTGATGTCCATCTGGTCCAGTGTGTCATTTAAGGCCTTTATTTCCTTGTTGATCTTTTGCTTGGATGATCTGTCCATTTCAGTGAGGGGAGTGTTAAAGTCCCCTACTATTATTGTATTATTGTCGATGTGTTTCTTTGTTATTAATTGGTTTATATAGTTGGCTGCTCCCACGTTAGGGGCATAGATATTTACAATTGTTAGATGTTCTTGTTGGACAGATCCTTTGAGTATGATATAGTGTCCTTCCTCATCTCTTATTATAGTCTTTGGCTTAAAATCGAATTGATCTGATATAAGGATTGCCACTCCTGCTTTCTTCTGATGTCCATTAGCATGGTAAATTGTTGTCCAACCCCTCACTTTAAATCTGGAGGTGTCTTCGGGTTTAAAATGAGTTTCTTGTAGGCAACATATAGATGGGTTTTGTTTTTTTATCCATTCTGATACCCTGTGTCTTTTGATTGGGGCATTTAGCCCATTAACATTCAGGGTAACTATTGAGAGATATGAATTTAGTGCCATTGTATTGCCTGTAAGGTGACTGTTATTGTATATTGTTTCTGTTCCTTTCTGATCTACTACTTTTAGGGTCTCTCTTTGCTTAGAGGACCCCTTTCAATATTTCCTGTAGAGCTGGTTTGGTGTTTGTAAATTCTTTCAGTTTTTGTTTGTCCTGGAAGCTTTTAATCTCTCCTTCTATTTTCAATGATAGCCTAGCTGGATATAGTATTCTTGGCTGCATGTTTTTCTCGTTTAGTGCTCTGAATATATCATGCCAGCTCTTTCTGGCCTGCCAGGTCTCTGTGGATAAGTCTGCTGCCAATCTAATATTTTTACCATTGTATGTTACAGACTTCTTCTCCTGGGCTGCTTTCAGGATTTTCTCTTTGTCACTAAGACTTGTAAGTTTTACTATTAGGTGACGGGGTGTTGACCTATTCTTATTGATGTTGAGGCGGGTTCTTTGAACCTCCTGGATTTTGATGCTTGTTCCCTTTGCCATATTGGGGACATTCTCTCCAATAATTCTCTCCAATATACCTTCTGCTCCCCTCTTTCTTCTTCTTCTGGAATCCCAATTATTCTAATGTTGTTTCGTCTTATGGTGTCACTTATCTCTCGAATTCTCCCCTCGTGGTCCAGTAGCTGTTTGTCCCTCTTTTGCTCAGCTTCTTTATTGTCTGTCATTTGGTCTTCTATATCGCTAATTCTTTCTTCTGCCTCATTTATCCTAGCAGTGAGAGCCTCCATTTTTGATTGCACCTCATTGATAGCTTTTTTTATTTCAACTTGGCTAGATTTTAGTTCTTTTATTTCTCCAGAAAGGGCTTTTATCTCTCCAGAGAGGGTTTCTCTAATATCTTCCATGCCTTTTTCGAGCCCGGCTAGAACCTTGAGAATCATCATTCTGAACTCTAAATCTGACATATTACCAATGCCTGTATTGATTAGGTCCCTAGCCTTTGGTACTGCCTCTTGTTCTTTTTTTTGTGGTGAATTTTTCCACCTTGTCATTTTGTCCAGATAAGAGTATATGAAGGAGCAAGTAAAATACTAAAAGGGTGGCAACAACCCCAGGAAAATATGCTTTAACCAAATCAGAAGAGATCCCAAATCGTGAGGGGGGAGAAAGGGGATAAAAAGAGGTTCAGAGAGAAGAAAGAAAAATGAAACAATTAAAAGAAGAAAACAAATAAAGAAAAAATATAAAAAGAAAAAATATATATATATTAGATAAGCTAGTTAAAAAACGTTAAAAAAGAAAAGGGTAAAAGTTAAAAAAATTTAGCAGAAGAAGAGAAAAAAATACTGATAAAGAAAAAAAAATTAAATTAACTGCAAGGCTGAAGAATCATCGGGAGAAAGCCATGAGTTCCGTGCTTTGCTTTCTCCTCCTCTGGAATTCCGCTGCTCTCCTTGGTATTGAAACTGCACTCCTTGGAAGGTGAACTCGGTCCTGGCTGGGTTTCTTATTGATCTTCTGGGGGAGGGGCCTGTTGTAGTGATTCTCAAGTGTCTTTGCCCCAGGCGGAGTTGCACCGCCCTTACCAGGGGCCGGGCTGAGTAATCCGCTCGGGTTTGCTTTCGGGAGCTTTTGTTTCCTGAGCGCTTTCCGTAGAGTTCCGGAGGACGGGAATGAAGATGGCGGCCTCCCAGTCTCCGGCCCGGAGGAGCCGAGAGCCCGGGGCCCCACTCCTCAGTGCGCCCTCAGAGAACAGCGCCCAATTACTCCCGTCACCCTGCCTCTGGCCGCACTCCGAGCTCACCGAGCCTGCGACAGGTTCAAGGTAACCCCGAGCTTAGAGCTCACTCCTCGGCTCTGTCTCTGTAGCCGGCTTCCCCGTTCTAATACCTGTAAGCTCTGCGACACTCAGATACCCCCGATCCTTCTGTGACCCTGCGGGACCTGAGGCCACGGTGACCCTGCGTGGGCTTCACCCCGGTTAAGCCTCTGGAGCGATGTCCCTCAGCGGAACAGACTTTTAAAAGTCCTGATTTTGTGCTCCGTTGCTCCGCCGCTTTCCGGGAGCCGGCCCCTCCCCCCGGGGTCTATCTTCCCGTCGCTTTGGATTCACTTCTCCGCTGGTCCTACCTTTCAGAAAGTGGTTGATTTTCTGTTTGTAGAATTGCTGTTCTTCTTCTCTTTGATCTCCCGTTGGATTTGTAGGTGTTTGCAATCTTTAGATAAGCTATCTAGCTGATCTCCCACTACCTGAAGTAGTCTCAGCCTGCTATTTCTCCACCATCTTGACTCCCCCCATTGTATTTAAGGAAAATGTTTGCCAGATGATTCTTATGCCAAGTTAAAAAACCACGAAAACTATTATTTGACGGGGACTGCCTTTGCAAAAGCTAGTCATTGCTGCCACCTACTGGCAAATTTGCTGTCATGTCTAAAAATAAAATCAAAATAACATGAAGACCAGAAACTCACAGAGACACAGAATTCTATCTAATTCTGTGAGGAACTCCAGAGAACATCTAGTCCACTCCCAGTTTATAGATAGAGACTTAAAACAACCATCCATAACTGCAATATACTGTGATAAATGCTAATGCCATGCTTTGGTTAAGTATAGGGCATGAAAAAGAAATAGAGGAGGAGGCACCTGTTCCAGATTTCTCTTCTGTCTATCCTGGCTTATCTCCAGGGAGTTAAATTTCCAGAAGAAATTACTTTTAAGGTGAAACCTGGAGAATGGGCAGGAATTAAAGGATGAGGGTGTTCCAATCAAAAGGGATGGCAAGTACCAAAGCTAAAAGGTAAAACAGACAATGATTTACTGAGTTCCAAGGAGAATAGCAGTGACCAACCTCAAGAGTTTCCTAAGTACCAGGTGCTCACAACAACCCTATGTTAACCTCTCAACTAGCCTCATAAAATAATGCTTATAGGAACTGTTTAGGGTTTATCATTTTTCTTTCCTTTAAAAGTTTCTGAAAAGCAGCCAGCTTTCCAAGGACTATTAATCTTTGGAAAAGCTTACCCAGAAGTACATAACCTGCTTTCCTTTATGCTTTAAAAAGGACTTACTCATAATTTCTTTAGAAAGCACCATAAGATACCTAGGAATATACCTAACCAAAGAGGGAAAGGATCTATACTCTGAAAACTATAGAACACTTATGAAAGAAATTGAGGAAGACACAAAGAAATGGAACATTCCATGCTCAAGGACTGAAGAACAAATATTGTTAAAATGTCTATGCTACGGGCACCTGGGTGGCTCAGTGGGTTAAGCCTCTGCCTTCGGCATAGGTCATGATCTCAGGGTCCTGGGATCATGCCCTGCATTGGGCTCTCTGCTCAGTGGGGAGCCTGCTTCCCGGGCCCCCCTCTGCCTACTTGTGATCTCCCTCTCTGTCAAATAAATAAATAAAATCCTTTTTTTTTTTTTGTCAGAGAGAGTGAGCACAGGCAGACAGAGTGGCAGGTAGAGGCAGAGGGAGAAGTGGGCTCCCCGCTGAGCAAGGAGCCCAATGTGGGACTCGATTCCATGACGCTGGGATCATGACCTGAGCTGAAGGCAGCTGCTTAACCAACTGAGCCACCCAGGCGTCCCATAAATAAAATCTTAAAAAAAAAAAAGTCTATGCTATGCAAAGCAATCTATACATTCAACAGAATCCCTATCAAAATACCGTCAACACTTTTCAACAGAGCTGGAACAAATAATCCTAAAATTTGTATGGAACCAGAAAAGACCCTGAATAGCCAGAGGAATGTTGAAAAAGGAAACCAAAGTTGGCAGCATCACAATTACAGACTTCAAGCTCTATTTCAAAGCTGTAACCATCAAGACAGTATAGTACTGGCACAAAAACAGACACCTAGATCAGTGGAAAAGAATAGAGAGCCCAGAAATTGACCCTCAACTCTGTGGTCAACTAATCTTCAACAAAGCAGGAAAGAATATCCAATGGAAAAAAGAGTATCTTCAAAAAATGGTGTTGGGAAAATTGGACAGCCACATGCAGAACAATGAAACCGGACCATTTTCTTATACCACACACAAAAATACGCTCAAAATGGATGAAAGATCTAAATGTGAGACAGAAATCCATCAAAATCCTAGAGGAGAGCACAGGCAACAATCTTTCTGAACCCTGCCGCACCAACTTCTTGCTAGACACATCTTCAAAGGCAAGGGAAACAAAAGCAAAAATGAATTATTGGGATTTCATCAAGATAAAAAGGTTCTGCAGGGGCGCATGGGTGGCTCAGTCGTTAAGCTTCTGCCTTTGGCTCAGGTCACGATCCTGGTCCTGGGATTGAGCCCCACGTTGGGCTCCTTGCTCAGTAGGAGCCTGCTTCTCCCTCTCCTCCCTGCTTGTGCTCTCTTACTATCTTACTATCTCTGTCTCTGTCTCTCTCTCAAATTAAATAAATAAAATGTTAAAAAAAAAACCCAAAAATAAAGGCTTTGCACAGCAGAGAAAATAGTCAACAAATAAAAGATAATCTACAAAATGGGAGAAGATTTTTGCAAATGTCTTATCAGATAAAGGGCTAGTATCCAAGATCTATAAAGAACTTATCAAACTCAACACCAAAAGAACAAATAATCCAATCAAGAAATGGGCAGAAAACATGAACAGACATTTCTCCAAAGAACATATCCAAATGGCCAACAGACACATGAAAAAATGGTCAACTTCATTCAGCATTAAAAACCACAATGAGATACCACCTCACACCAGTCAGAATGGCTAAAATTAACAAGCCAGGAAAGCACAGACGTTGGTGAGAATGAGGAGAAAGGGGAACCCTCCTACACTGTTTATGGGAAGGCAAGCCGGTGCAGCCACTCTGGAAAACAGCATGGAGGTTCCTCAAAAAGTTGAAAAATAGAGCTACCCTATGACCCAGCAACTGCACTACTAGGTATTTATCCCAGAGATATGAATGTAGTGATCCAAAGAGGCACCTGCACCCCAATGTTTATAGCAGCAATGTCCACAATAGCCAAACTATGGAAGGAGCCCAGATGTCCATTGACAGATGAATGGATAAAGATGCGGTATATATACACAATGGAATATTACTCAGCTAGCCCAAAAAAAAAAAAAAACAAAACCAAAAAACAATCAATCAATCAATCAATCAATCTTGGGGCACCTGGCTGTCAGTTAAGCATCTGCCTTCAGCTCAGGTCATGATCCCAGGGTCCTGGGATCGAGCCCCACATCGGGCTCCCTGCTCAGTGGGGAGCCTGCTTTTCCCTCTCCTGCTCCCCCTGTTTGTGCTCTCTGTCAAATAAATAACTAAATAAATAAAATCTTAAAAAAAAATCTTGCCACTTGCAGCGACATGGAAGGGAACTAGAATGTATTATGCTAAGTGAAATAAGTCAATCAGAGAAAGACAATTATCACATGATTTCACTCAAAGGTGGAATTTAAGAAACGAAAATAGAGGAGCATAGGGAAAGAGATGGAAAAATATAACAAGACGAAATCAGAGAGGGAGACAAACCATAAGAGACCCTTAATCATAGGAAATAAACTGAGGGTTGCTAGAGGGGAGGGACGTCATGGGATGGGGTAACAGCCTGATGGACATTGGGGGGCACAGGATATAATGAGCACTGGATGTTATATAAAACTGATGAATTACTAACCTCCATCTCTGAAGCTAATATTATACTATATGTTAATTAATTGAATTGAAACTAAAAAAGAAAAACAGAAAACCTGAAAGAAATGGAATGGCTTTATAAGGTCCTTGGGATAAATTGGGGAGAAATAAAGAGCTTTTAAATTGAAGAAAACTGTAAATTATGTTTTAATTACAAATATAGTAATAAAAACTTCACAACTCTGCTTTCCCTTTTCCTATTCTACTTTAAGAACCTAACTTCACCCAGAGGCACAAAAATTACAGCAAGAAGATCAGGAGGTCTGAAATCAGATGTGCATCTGAACACTGGCTTCACCACATATTAAGTGTGACAACTGATAAAATTAACTTTGAATTTCTGCATATACAAAATGGGGTTGATATCTTCCTTAGCGGATTGTCGTGAAGAATAGATGAGAACACATTATATGTAGAACATTTAGCAGATGTAGGCTCCTTGCTTATTTCTCCTGTCCTTCCATGTCTATCAGTTCAAAGGGGTTTGCCTTACTTTCTTTGATGCTGCTTCTGCAGGGCTGCCTCTGATAACTGTCCCTGAAGGATCAGTCGTCTTTGCTTGTCAATATCTCCTTCCATTCGAGCAAAAGCATGAGAGCCGATGAAAGAGAGGTCAACTCCCAAGCCTTCAGCTTCCTCTTCTTGGTTGTCTATAACAAAAATACTATCAACAGAGAGCTTATGACAAAACCTGACAGTAAATGCTACAGATTGTGAATGCTGCAACAGGGATGACTGTGACATAATAAAAAAAACTGGGGTTGAGGCTATTTTTTTGAGAATCAAACTGAAATCAGATTTAGGCATTTGAATAACTGAAGTAATGCAAGAAACCTCCTGTCCTTGTGTGACCGAAGTTTTAGGAATACATGAAATCAAATCAAGATGACCTGGGTATAACCTTAGGAAGGAAAGAGCAGAATGTAAGGATATGCAAAAAGACAGAATTAGTTACACTGCATGTAGGTTTAAAGAAGGGTTACAGCACTGCATCTAACAGAAGAGAAATACAAAGAACAAATGTTTGGGGTCATTTATCCCTACTAAAGAAGGGAGCACATGATAAATTGATTCAAAAACTGGAGTCCTTTTGTCAGGTAATTCTCAAAGTCAGATGACTGGACCAGGGCTGTAGGGTACGATCCACATTCACTAAGATATATCTTCACTCTAATTTAGCATCCTCGTTTTCTATACCTGTCATGCCTACATAATCATCTGGCTCATATGAGTTCTAGTTTTCACTACAAATTAATAGATCAACTTTCTAATTTATTCAGATGATCATTTTATGTTTGGTTAGAAGTCAGTACTTTGGGAATGGGTCATCTGTCTCTTAGTGTGTTCCCCACTTTACTGGCTTTGTTAAAATAAAAAAACTTTGTTTTTGTTTTTTTAAAGAAAGGAAAAAAATGCCTTGGTCCCTGGGGAGCTTCCCAAGGCAATGCCACTACTTGAAATCCAGTCAGGTGAGCCATCCAGCTGGGACTTCCTCACAGCTACTTCACTGCTCCTCCAACTATGACAGGCCAACAGCTGAGAAGAGTTTGTTTTTATGAAAAAATACCCATGAACAAATCAAATAAAGCTGATTTTACATCTATTTTAACAGACTGAATATTCTGACAACATTTATGAATACTAGGGCTTACATCTATGAGGCAATCAAGCCCTCTTTAAACATGGTGGACACAAGGAACTCCTTTGGCTAATGAGTTAGCCTAATCTGCTTCAAAGCATTACGCTCTCAAACCAGGTTTGCAGTTATTGCTCCTTGTCATACAAAATGCATTTATGCATTTAGGAAAAACTATATTCTGCAGGGTGGTCATGATCATGAGAATTTCCAAATAACTCTGGACATAACCTAAAGTATGCGGGTAGCCCTCCAGGAAAGCATGGCTCAGACATTTCCTGATGGTACACCATTTACAATTTCCTCCATTTGATTTAAGGCTGTGTATTGGTCTTAAACTTAATGTCACACCCACAGATAGCTCCCCAAAGGTAGATTGGACTTTTCCCTTATTGGTGGTGTTTTATCAGACCTGTGTTAAAAGCAGATGAGCAGCCTTCTATAGATTTTAACTTGATGCTCATTTAAAAGTGTTCACAGTAGGAATATCATAGTAATTCCTAAGCTGCTGAATTTTCAGATCAATTTCTAGCACTGAAGCTTGGGAGGCATTGTCTCCACACAAGGGAGTTATGACCTTAACTATGTACCCATGAAGATCATATAGCACAGATTCAGAAGGGTTCCCATCCTACCATGTTCTACCATTGCTTCAATCTACATGAGAATATAATCTAAAGAAACAAAACAATTGGTAATGGTACTCCTGTTTTAGTATTTAATGTTAGGTCTGGTTTTTGAAGGATAATGTTAAAGCTGCTGAGAATCTTAGCTGACTATTGACTATGTACTTGATTGCTATCTCAACAGGGTCCTGCATACAACTATGAACTTCATGAGGGTGCAAATGTTGTTATATCCACCTCTGAATCTCTACTCCTAAGAGACTTGATTCTTTGTGTGTGTATGGGGGGGTAGGTGTATAATATATGTATTTTTAACTTAAAAGACTAAATTTTAACAAGAATAAGACTATAAAAACATCTAAGTGGGGCCTGAACTTAATGTCACACCACAGAGAGCTCCCCAAAGGTAGACTGAACTTTCTCCATAATTACTGCTGGTGTTTTATCAGTCCTTGATAAAAGAGGGAAATTAAGAAAAGCAGAACTCACCTTCCGGGGCACCAGGTTTTTCACATATTCTAATCTGTCGTTCAGGTACCACAGGCTCCCCTTCTGCATTTCCAATATCTGCAGGTAGGTATGGCAATGATCGGTATTCCTCCTTTAGTGACCTTGGGAAGTACAGAGGTAGCAGCTTTTGGTAAGTAGCCTGTGTCAGAAAAGCAAGACATTCTGTGAAAAACAATGAAATAACGAAGCACACGAGCTTGGTGCTGTTTCAGACACTGGGAAGACAGCCTCCATCAAGAATAAAAACCTTACTACTTCTAAGCTCAACTAGATGCTATCTGGGACCCTCAAGCAGTTCTTACGTTAAAGGTCAGGGTATTGTCAGATGGTCAAGTTAAATGTAACTCCCATCCAACTTCAAGTCACTGAACCAATGAATGCGTAAGTCCTCCTACTCCTGTCCTATGGTCATTTAACCCTCCCTTGGAGTATCTTATTTATTTTTTACAATGATTTCAAGTTTATCACCTCCCATGGGAAGCATTTAACCTTGTGCAGGCTGCAGTTATGCGGTCCTATCCATTCCATACCTTCAGTAATGCACTTATCATAATTGCCATAACTTATCTGAATGGTCTGTCCCCAACAACAGACAATGGATTCCTTGAGGACAATGACCCTCACTTGTTCAACTGGTGTATTAACAGAATCTAGTGTAATAAACTTGGAAGCTACAGATACTCAGCAAAAGATCACTGAATGAATAGGTAAACCAGGTGAAACAAGAAGAGATAGCAAACAAGAAATGTGCCTCATTTCAGCAATTTCAAAAGTATTTATAATCATGTATATCGCTATTAATACCATGAATGGATATTTTGCGTGTCAACTCATTCATCACTGTACTCCTGTGATATAAGTACTACTAATACTCCTATTTTATCAAAGCACAGAGAGATTAAGTAACTTGCCCAAGGACACAAAACAGCAAAAATAATACAAGCTGAACTGGATAGAGCACACTAAAACTAAATAAAATTTAAAAAGGGTTAAAAGAAAAAGAACTCGTTTTCTAAAATGGCTCTAAATTAAACTGAAACATACTAAACCTAACTACACACAACAAAACAAAACATAAACCTCACAACTTATTCAATGCTAGTCACTAGGCTGGGCTGTCATGATTCCAGGTAAGGTAGACCCAAGGCTTTCCCAGCATAGCAATTTTCCAGTTACACTGCCCAGGCACCCAGTACTTGGGTTATAAGGTGATCCCTTGAGAGATTTCAAGAGCTAATACAGGGAGCAAAGCAAAATAACACCTTGTAAGATTTCATGAAATGAAAACAGTTTAGCAGTAAAAACATGACTAAATGCTCTTTCTTAACTTGTTTTTAGTCTCTAATATGTGTTCTTTTCAACAAAGGATGGTAAGGCCCACTGCCAAATACATACACAGATACCTAGAATTTGCCTGCTGGCAATTCAGTAAATAGACAATGATGAGGCAAAGGCAAACAAATAAAAATGAGATTAAAACAATGCAACATAATTAGCAAAATACCTCTTCTAGTTCAGAGACAGCAAATACTACTTTTTCAATGGTCTCTCCATGAATTTCTAGGAATCTCCTTACAGTGCCTAAGGAAAGGAATAGAAAAAAATTATTCAATAAATAAGAAATAACCTGTGTGAAGAAAACTCAAACTCTTCAAAGTTTTATTTTTATAATGGATCACTCCTCATTTTTGTCAGCTCTCTGCTCAATGATACATCAGTGAAGCCTGCCCAGAGTACTGTATCTAAAACTCCTCTGACTTGCTTTCCTCCAGAGCAAATATTATAGACATTTTGTGGAGTTTCTTGCTTATTTTAGATCTTCTCTGCCCTCCCTGCCCCATCTGCTAGAATGAAAGTACCCCGCCAGCAAGAGCTTTATTTACTGCTTTATTGCCAGCTTTTAGAACAGTGCCTGGCCATAGAAGATGCTGATTCCAGACAAGTCTTCCTTATCCAGTGTATTTTTATTCCTTGGGGCCTATCTGACCATTCATTTAGTTATAGTATTCAGGGAACTACTCAGAATTGCAACCCTGTCAAAATCCCACTGACCAAAGGTGAATTCTTTTTTTTCTTAATTTCTATGTTATCCTGGTTCTTCCCTATCAATTTCCTATTAATGAAACCTAATGGCTTTTCCTCAGTCCTTACCTCACTAGAGATTTCTCTAGATTTAGTTTTATGTGTCCATGCCCTACCTTTTAAAAATGTTGTCCTCCACATTTATTTTCTTGATATATATATATCAAGAAATATATATATTACAAATATATGATAAATATATATTATGAATATATAATAAATAAATAAATAAATTCTCTTTAGCTCACCACTTTGCTGGCTTAGCACCAACGTAAATACTGACATTCTCAAAGCTTTATATTCTGTTTTCTGAATAAAACAGCTAAATTTGGGGCACCTGGGTGGCTCAGTGGCTTAAGCCGCTGCCTTCGGCTCAGGTCATGATCTCAGGGTCCTGGGATCGAGCCCCGCACCGTGCTCTCTCCTCAGCAGGGAACCTGCTTCCCTTCCTCTCTCTCTGCCTGCCTCTCTGCCTACTTGTGATCTCTGTCTGTCAAATAAATTAAAAAAAAAAAAAATCTTAAAACAAACAAACAAACAAAAAAAGCCAGCTAAATTCCCTACTGCCTTCTGGGCATATCTGCCCAGATAACCCAGAAACCTTGAACTCCAGAGATCCGAAATTGACCCCCGTCTTTCCCCCGAAAATGTGCTCCTCTACCTATATATTTTATAACATAGCAACTTCAAATCACTCATCCAAGCTCAAATCCTGCTTTTTTTTAACACTTTTTTCACCTCTCCCTTCATTCTGCATTTTCAATGAGTTATCATGTCCTTTAAATTCTGCTGCTATTTCTAATATCCATTCCTTCCATCTTCCAGCTGTTCTTAGGATATTAATGCTCAAGAAGCCTTCAGCAATAAGCTCTTGTTTTCTTGTTTCTCTTTTCCAGGTCTATATATTCACTGTTGCCTGAGTTATCTTCCTTCCCTTGTCACCCTCCTTACTAAATAATTCTGAGGCTCTGAACCGCTTCTAGGTTAGGATCTAAGTCCCCAGCATTGTTTGCCACACTTAGACTTCAACTGGCCAGCCATCCGACCCTGCCCTTTAGTCCTATTTCCCATCATTCCTCCCACAGACCTTACTTTCAGCAAATTGGCTTCTTTGCTGTACTCAGAACATTCCACTTAACTTTCATGCTACCCTGCCTCTTCTTGCATGGTTACCTTTGACTAGAATACCATTCATTCACCATGACCTATTAGTGAACTCCTCCTTATTTTCAAGACCCAGTCCAAGGCCATCCAGTTTGTACAGAACTCCAACCTTCCTCGTGTTCCTCCTATAACCCGAAAGGCCCTCCATTTGTGAACTTCTCATTCCATATTATAGCTAGACTGTGAGCTTTCTGAAGGCCAAGTATATCTTACATTAATATTACCAGAACCTAGCACATCTTAAGATATGGCAAACAATCATTCAAAAATAACGAGTAGCTCAAGTAACATTTTATGGGTCTGGTTATCTACATATTGCCTACCTTGTTCACTACTGTATCTTGAGAATCTAAGACCCATTTGTTGAAGGATTAAACTATTTAGAATTCTCCCTCTGTTAGGTAACAAATTTATTTTTCATTTCTCTCTCTATTCTGCTTTAACAATTTTCTAAAAATGTATTTTCAAAATGGGACTTTCTTTTATTTTGACATCAAGTTGTTTTGATTTTTAAGATTTTATTTAGATGGGGTGCCTGGGTGGCTCAGTGGGTTAAGCCTCTGCCTTCGGCTCAGGGTCCTGATCTTAGGGTCCTGGGATCTAGCCCCGCATCAGGCTCTCTGCTCAGCAAGGAGCCTGCTTCCCCCTCTCTCTGCCTGCCTCTCTGCCTACTTGTGATCTCTGTCTGTCAAATAAATAAATAAATAAATCCTAAAAAAAAAAAAAAAAAAAGATTTTATTTAGAGATAAAAGGGTGCACGCATGTGCGAGTAGGGGGAGGAGCAGAGAAAGAGTTGGACAAGCAGACTCTGCACTGGGTACAGAGCAGGATGTGGGGCCCAATCCCACGACCCTGAGCAGGATGTGGGACCTAATCCCATGACCATTAAGTCAGATGCTTAAGCAACTGAGCCATCTAGGCACCCTGACACCAAGTTTTAATTAATGTTCACATATAGTGGTTTCCCAGCATATAATAGTAGGATTTCCACTAGGAAGACAAAATACAATACCAGACAGTAACCAAACTGAATTCCCTCAGCAGGATTCATTAAGAAAAGTAATTCTGCACAAAGGAGAAAAGAGTGATGTCATAGCTATAGGATTTTAGTACCGACTGCCAATTCAAATGGTTTCTCTCAGAGTTTCACCTGTACCCTATTCTTTGCAACCAACCAGGATGTCATGTACCTAACTTTTAGTGAAAGCCCTTTAACTGGGGAGAATGACACCTGGGACATTAAAATTCCCGACATGGAACCGCAATAAGAATGAGAGCATCATCTTTTTTCTCACCACTGTATTCTCATCTATATAGTAGAGGGCCTCCCATACCATACAATCACTCAAAATTTTGCTGAATTAATAAATAACCTGATAAATTTATTTCAATGAAGAGGTTTCTACAGGCTTCTAATGAAGAACTGAACTGTACATGAACCAAGAAAAAAAAAAAAAAAGACAGTCTTGATAGATTATCCCGAGGATATTACTTAGGTTTCAAATGAAATAAATTTTGGTAATAGTTTAATAAGTAGGAAAGAGTTAGGTACTAAGTACTTAGACGTACATTTATTAGATTTGTTGTTGGCCCACATATGCTGCAATTGATTTCCTAAATGCTCAGAAAGTACTGTTTATATGTGTGTATTTTTTTTAATGAGATGCTGCAGTTTTGCTATTAGATTTAAGGTACAATAAGTCAAATAGGCCTTATAAAATATAAGTTGACTTGTCCATCTTTACATTTTCCATTTCATTTGTGCTAATTCAATTCTTAGATATTGCTTCATCAAAGTCCCTTACGGCCACTGTTGATTTTCACCTGCTCTTACTATAAGTACTGCTCAAAGTTGACACCTCTAGGGTAAATTGAGTGATTTATCAAGTGATTTAGCTGGGGCCACAGAGCTGGTGAGACTGGCAGAACTGGGATCAAAAACCAGTCTTCTGGACTCCCTTTTCAGAGCCTTTTCTATAAAATGTCATTGCCTCTTTAAATTCTGACCTATATGATTATTTTAATAAGAAAGAGAGACATTAGCTCAATGTATGGGATGATGGGGCAAGGACTAAGGAATCAGAGAACGTCAAGACTGCCAAGAGCTTTGTCAGAAAGAATTATAAAAAAGCAGGAACTTTGGTTTGGTAAGGCACCATTCAGAATACATGCAGAGTAGTGATAACCTGGTTTCCTACTGAAGTAGTTCTAACCTCAAGCACAACTGAATTATCTAGCACAACAGACAAGTTACAAGACTTGGGGTGTCAGGAGTCTGCATAACCTTGAGAACATGATAAATTTCTGAGCCTCTTTACTTATAAAATGGACATCTAAAACACAGGGCTATTGAGGCAACAAAATGGAACTTCTTTATGCCTTCTTAAAATACATATTTCTTAAGCAAGTATCACATGTAAAGCACTCTTGACATATGGAAGCACTGGAAATGCATAAAAGAAAAAATTTCTGCTCCTCAAGAAGCTCCGGCTAATATATACAAACCGTAATTACAAAATATGTAAATTTACTACAAAATCCTTGAGCTGCAGTGGATTAAAGTCTCTGCTTTCGGCTCAGGTCATGATCCCAGGGTCCTGGGATCAAGTCCCGCATCGGGCTCTCTGCTCAGCGAGGAGCCTGCTTTCCTTCCTCTCTCTCTGCCTGCCTCTCTGCCTACTTGTGATCTCTGTCTGTCAAATAAAATAAATAAAAAAAAAAAAAAAGAAAAAAGAAAATCCTTGTAAGATCTTAAGTCTTAAAAGTAGCTTATTATTAAATAAGATTACTTATGTCCTCACCCTAAATTCTATGCTATAGAATTACAGGCTAATAATAATTTTATATATTGGAATATGTTTGTAATTTTTTGGTGGATACAAAACTTTCAGCTCCTCCTCTTTAAATTCTAGAGATAGAAATGGGTCTTAAAGATCATCTGGGGTAGTTTTGCTCCTCAATGAGGAGTACCTGCAACAGATGGTCATTTAGCTTCTGCACGAACATTCCCAGTGATAAGAAGTTCACTTAAAATACCTTTCCATCACACAGTCCCATCTCAAGTGGGACGAAGTCTCCTTCCTTGTGACACAGTCTTAGACCTGCCTTCTACCATTGAAAGTCTTATCTAAAATCCTTAAAAGAATCTATGAGCTTCCTGAAATTGCACACAAATTCCCTCTATATGTACATTCCTCTGGGAAAAGGTTCCACTTTCTTCCATCAGATGCTCAATGTAATCTACGATGGCTCCCAAAATGGTTCAGAACCACTGCTCTAAAAATGCAGCACAGAATAAATTTACAGTGAGACTCCTTTAGATACTCGAGATGAGAACCATATATGCAAAAACAATGCATGGTCTCTTTAGGACAAATACCACTAAGGTTTCAAATTGTTTGCTCTCCAGCTTGGGTCTCATTAGATAGGACACCCAGAACTAGATACAAATATCTAGATGTGGTCTGAACCTGCAAATAATACAGTGAGATCATTTTCTCTTGAGCTGAATATCCTGTTTTTGTAACACATATGACATTCTGTCTCATTATAATTGAGCCCAGTCTTTACTTTACCTCAATGCAAGGATTTATACTCAAAGAGCGCCTGTGACAGCTGTTGTTTCAACTGCAAAGTGCTATATAAAGATATTATGATATCTGTTTTGACTTCATTGTTATAGCCTGCTATGATTATTCTGAATATTGATTCAAACACTCAATGCATTTGGCAAAGCTCTTGACTTGGTTTCATTTACCAATTTAATAGGCAAGTCTGTAAGCCTTTTTAGAGAAAAGCTGGAGAAAACATCACCCTGAGAAAGTAAATTGAGCTCAGCAACTTATTAATACAAAGTTCCCTCCAGGGTGCCATGATCCAGTCATCAAGAGATCTCCTTTAGCTATCACTATGTAATAGCTATTAAAAAAATCCACAAGACTCAATGTATGCACAGCATCCCTATCCTACTTACAAAGTGCTCAGTCAGTGTGTGCACAGCATCTCCAGTGTTACTTACGAAGCGCTATGTGTGTGGCATCCTCTAAAGGGTAACCTCGTTTTGCAGAATTGATGGCACAGAATCCCACAGAAGACATTGATTGCTCTCTGAAGTCAAACAGAAAACACAAACCACCAACAGTCATAATACATACATATGTAATTAATTTAAAAATGCAGCTCAACCTCTCTTTCCCTACCCTCTTAATAAATCTAGTATAACAGTTAAGCCAGCTACACTTTTTAATAATTATATCAATATTATAACTGTACCATCTGGGGGAAATATATTCAAAGTAAAGACTGAGTAAAATGGGAATAAGTTAAATTCTTTAGTCACCCAAATCCACTCCTTTTATCCCATTTGTGTGTGAAGATAATTAATTTTATCTTCTGAGTCCTCTTATATGATTTAAACCCCTCAAAATTGACTTCCATGGCTAGGTTTCATTCTGAAACCGGGGCCTTTAACAATGTATGGTATGCTGCTTCCAGGAAGTGAATTAGCCGTACTTGGCCAACTGAAGCACGTTTCTGTAGCAGCTGTACAGGGAACTCTCAGCGGCTGTGCGATAGCGGCTCTTGTATTTAGGTCCCACTGTATGAATGATGAACCGGGCAGCTAGATTAAATCCTTTTGTCAGTTTTGCTTCACCTGTCCGGCAACCTGGGAAGAATGGAGCATACATAAGTCATGGAGGTGTTAGAAAAAAGAAAGTCAACAACAGTAGGCATAAAACAGAAAAGTAATAAGAATTTTGAGAAATTTCAATTAAAAATACGGACAGAACACAAACATTTATCTCTGCTCCCAAAATGACAGTGAAGCAATATAGTTAAGTATAAAAAACAGAGACAAAGAGAATGGGAGAGGATATGAAGTTGACAGGTATCATCAAAATTCTGGAAGGCAGAAAGGGGCCTAGAAATAACTGATTTCGCAAGCAAAGAAACCTAACTGCTCATAGAAACAGTATCACCAATACAAAGCAAGCTGGTTGCACTGAAAGGCTGTGTTGGATTCGGGAGAGACTGCTCTGATTCAACTCTTCAGTCTACCACCTTCCTGCTGGGCTACCTGGAAAGATGCTTCACCTCTCCATGCCTCGTTTGCCTATTTAATGGGAATACTACTAGTACTTACTTCACAGGCCTAAATAAGTCAATACAAGCAAAGTTCAAAATGCATTATCTATTATTCTTATTGTTATTACTGCAGAACACTAGAAAGGCTCAAAAATTGGAGGCCTATGTACTTCTAAAAGCTATGATGTGAAGTGGGACTAAAAAGAGGCTGAGTTAAGTCTGTATAGAAACAGTCAAATCTGCAACAACCTTTCCCCAGCCAGCACAGCAAGGTAATGATTTATCACCATAGCAGTTGGAAGGTTTACTCTTTGGAGATGCTGAACTAGAGTTTCTGGACTCCAGAACCCCAGGCATGGCTGTAATACTTTAGTTAAAGTATTACACTCAACAGTGACGGCTCTAGCCCTCTGCTCCTAACTGGCTTCTAAAACATAGATGCCCACACTTAGACCTCTGAAGAATTCCTTTCCAGGAAACTATGGGGACCCAAACTAAAGGACTCACAGATTCTGACAACTAAGGGAGGTTCCCCAACAAAACAACAGGGCTCCTGCTCATCCTCTGCTTCTAGATCAAGCAGTAATTCTCTAGTTACTGCTCTAGTAAGAGCAGTAATTCTTGCCCATTCACACAAAGGTTCCCTTCACTTTCTCAGTTCCTCCCTCATAAATACAATTGACGCACTGACACTCGAGGATCACCAGGAAGCGAGCAAAGCCTCTGACCATAGGGTGTCAAGGCAATGCTCAAAAAAGAGAGAAAGCAACTCCCAAAATCATAATTACTACTGTCTGAGAGGTAAGAGAAGATATAGTACCTCTGAAACAAAATCAGAATGTTGTAAGAAAGAAATATTCAGAGACAGGAAAAAGTGCTTATATAATTTATAGCCAAGTGAAAAACATGATAGTAGGAACAATAAGTTCAATAGATGGGTTAAAGCTAAAGTTGAGGAAATCTTTCAGAAAATAACAAGCTGGACAATAAAAAATAAGACAAGAATGGGGTGCTTAAGTGGCTCAGTGGGTTAAGCCTCTGCCTTCAGCTCAGGTCATGATCTCAGGGTCCTAGGATCTAGCCCCCCATCGGGCTCTCTGCTCAGCAGGGAGCCTGCTCCTCCCCCCGCCTGCCTCCCTCCCTACTTGTTATCTCTCTCTCTCTGTCAAATAAATAAATAAAATCTCTTAAAAAAAAAAGACAAGAAAATTGGAAGATTAAGCAAGGAGGTACAATATCCAATAGATTTCTTTAAAGAGAGAACAGAGAATACAAAGGGAAGGAAATTAGGTAAGAAATAAAACAAGAAATTTTCTAGAACTGAAAGATAAGTTTCTAGACCAAGTAGCCCACAGAATACCCAAATCACACCAAGGTACCTCACTGTGAAATTGAGAACACCCGAAATAAGATGAGATCATAAAGTTTCCGGTGGGGAAGGGAGGGGATTAGTGACACACACAGACTTAGGAATAAGAACAGCATCTGATTTTTCAGAAGCAATAATAAAAATTGGAGCAATACCTCCAAAAACTTGGAAAATGATTACCAACTCAGAATTTCATTTCCAACCAAACTTCCAATCAAGTATGAAGGTAGAAGATCTCAGCAATTTTGCCCCCATTCATCCTCAGAAATCTCCTGGTAGATATACTCACAAAGATTAAGGAGTACATCACAGAAGAGAAAGGCATGAGATCTAGAAAATGAGTGGATCAAACCACTAAATAGAGAAAAGGATTTCCCAGGATGTTAACTGTACAACAGGCATAGAGAACAGTCTGGAGAGGAAACAGGACAGGGGATTCCAGGAGGGACGTTACCAAGAAAAAGATGGAGCTGAAAGATAAAGTTTTTGACTTTATTGAGAGGTTTACAGTTATTATTTAAAGGTCTGGGATTGAATCAATAAGTTAATTAGAAAATTAAGCAAATTAACTTAAAGGAACTTAAGAAAATTAAATTAGAGGAAAATAGTTGTACAAAAAGAACACTAATCAGTTTTGTAATCAGTGGCAAGTAATACTTATTCAGTCACAATGTTAATGCTGAATGGGGATTTAATAAAAATCTGACAGGCCTATTTGGGAAGGTAGTGAAGAGGGAAGAAAATGTGAGTATTTTATGTATATGTAAAAGAGGAGCGTGGGGGCGCCTGGATGGCTCAGTGGGTTAAAGCCCCTGCCTTCGGCTCGGGTCATGATCCCAGGGTCCTGGGATCAAGCCCCGAATCAGGCTCTCTGCTCAGCGGGGAGCCTGCTTCCCTTCCTCTCTCTGCCTGCCTCTCTGCCTATTTGTAATCTCTGGCAAATCAATCAATCAATCAATCAATCTTAAAAAAAAAAAAGAGGAGCGTGGGTGAACAAGAATTTAATCTTTAATTTCCATAATAAGAAGTCAAAAGACCAGGAAAAAATCAATATAGTAGTTGCAGCATATTATTTGGAGACAGAAGGTAAATAAGGAACTTAAAGTTTTGGAAGTATATATGCCTCTGGTGAACAGGTCTCAAGGCAGGAAAGGGAAAGGCAGAGAACTGATGCTTTCCTTTGTACATTGTGACATAAAATTCTTTGACTTTTATGATCACATATACGTTGATCCATGAAAAGCCATAAACACAAACTGACAGTCGAAAAAGAGAAAGGTGGAAAAACCTCTTTGGCACCATTTGAGGCACTGAAAAATGGTAAATAAAACAAGCATTTACCCTGCCCTCTCACAGAAACTGTAATTCAGAGTAACCACATATCAATTATTGAGGAAAGACTCTACAGGAATGTTAGCTAGTAACTATGGATATAATGATAGGTTTTAGAAAAATATAACTTCATAATCTTAATGAAATTACTGACTCAGACAAAGCCTATAAATAGTTGCTTAAACCATTATGTGAACTTGTGACAGAGAACTGGACATTCACAGAGCTTAAATAACCCCATATTGATTACTTTTCAGTCACAAAAGGTAAAACAACTATATAAATAGAAGAATCAAGCTGTCATGACTTTATACCAGAGAACCATCTTAGTGTCAGTAATGGCCCACTAATGGGTCAATCAGATTTTATACATCTTCCAATATGATACATTAAGTACACAATACAATATCACCTATGGAATGCTTAAGCCAAACCTGATTCCATTAGATATAACTTCCAGGTTATAATGCAAGGGATAAAAGCAAGAAACCAAATGGCTCCTCAGAGTAATGAGATAAATCCAAAGGTGGGCCATCTTGGAAAACATCTCAACCTAGTTCACTCAACAAGTTGGTATCATAAAAAGGGAACTGAGTTGGATGGAAAAAAAATTTTTTTAAAGATACAACAGTTAGATGTGTGACCCTGGATTGGATATCAGTTTGGACAAAGTAGCTGCAGAGGGCATTTCAGGGTCAACTGTAAATTTATAATATGGTTTGGGTATTAGATAAAGTAATTTCTGAAGCCAAAAGGTGGAATTCATTTACTGAAGAAAGCATACTACAGAAGAGTATATGTGCAACTGGGACACCCAGGTGGCTCAGTCATTAAGCATCTGCCTTCAGCTCAGGTCATGATCCCAGGGTCCTCTGATTGAGCCCCTCAGGAGGGAGGTTGCTTCTCCCTCTCCCTCTGCCTGCTGCTCCCCCTACTTGTGCTCACTCTCTCTCTGTCAAATAAATAAATAAAATCTTTTTTAAAAAAAAGTATACAATTATCTGATCAAAGATAAGGACAGTATATTCATATAATTATTTTATTTTATGCTGATAACAAAATATTTAAGAATGTATGCATATACCTACATATACGTACAGAAAGATCCAGAAGAATATGTACCACAGAACTAGTAGTGGTGATCTTTGTGGGGTGGAAATGTTAAGTTTTCATTTATTTTGTAGCTTCTGTGCATCTAATCTCTACAATTTGCATTTATTGCTTCTGTAAGTGGACAACAATTATTCAAAAGAAATGATATATATAAAAAAAATAAAGCAAGCAAGCAAACACATATTTGGGAAATCAGTTTGCAGAATCAATCCCGAAGATCTCTGAGGATAGACTACAGAAACAGTAAAGAACTGTTAAGTGTTCAGGATACTTTGGTTCTAGGAATCTCACCTTTCCTTTAATAATTGTTAACCAAAACTCAGAACTCTGGAGACTAGACTTAGGCTAAGTACTGTTGCATTGCTTCCCAATCTTCCATTTGTTCTTTCTTTCTTTTTTTTTTTTTTTTAATAAACATATATTTTTATCCCCAGGGGTACAGGTCTGTGAATCGCCAGATTTACACACTTCACAGCTCTCACCATAGCACATACCCTCCCCAATGTCCATAACCCCCCAGCCCCCAACCCCTCTCCCCCCATCAACCCTCAGTTTGTTTTGTGAGATTAAGAGTCACTTATGGTTTGTCTCCCTCCCAATCCCATCTTGTTTCATTTACTCTTCTCCTACCCCCTTAACCCCCCATGTTGCATCTCCTCTCCCTCATACTATGCAGCCATCAAAAGAAATGAAATCTTGACATTTGCGACGATGTGGATGGAACTAGAGGGTATCATGCTTAGCGAAATAAGTCAATCGGAGAAAGACAACTATCATATGATCTCCCATTTGTTCTTTCTAAGCCCAGATTTCTTCTAACCTAAAGCCCAAATCCTGACATCATTGTCAACAGTTAAAACACAGTCCTCAAAGTATTTTTAATTCCTGTAAAACGAACACAAATTTCCTGAGTCAGTTCAAGTTCACTCCAGCCATAACTCTGTCCAGTGCATCTTTTATCCCTGACTACATCTTTTGCTGAGGAGCGCTGCTGCAATGATAACCTGAATATATCTGAGTATTAAAGATTAGTTAGGTCTTTTCAACTTCACGTACTTCTCTCTAAATACCAACATCCACAGTAAGAAATACAAAAGTTGTCTTAATGCTTATAGCAAAGAGTCCTATTCATATGAGAACAGAGCAATCAAAAAGTGTAGTATATGTACTCCCATCCTAGCAAACCTGCACATTTAAGAACCAAGTGATGGAACATCTAAGCAGCAAAACTATATAGTGATCCTGATGGGAAAAGAAAGTATTTTTTTCACTTTGTACATGGAGATACTTCAGCTACTTAAGTATCTATAAATTACATGGATTCTTGCCCAGAAACAAGTAGGCCAATTATATTCTATTCCGACTCTAAAGCTGAACATCATTTATCAATCTCTCTTACCACACGTTCTTTACCAAAACAATAACCCACATAGCTTTAGGTTCATAAAATTCCTAAATTCAAAGACTGGATGTAAGACTGGGAAGCACAGACACACACACACTCTCTCTCTTTTTTTATTTTTAATTTGGGTATAATAGGCCAAGTCTGCATTTTTAGGAAGCTCTATTTCTTAGAAAATTTTCTCTGACTGAACTGATAGATGACATTTTATGTATCTTCCCACCGAGGATTCTAGGAACACAATAAAACTATCTCTCACTCTCTTCAGTACGAAGCTTTTTCAATTGAGGAAGACAATCATGTTTCCCTCAGATTTTCTCTATGCCAACCCTAGCCCTTTATTTTTTTTTTTCTTTTTTTAAAAGATTTTATATATTTATTTGTCAGAGGGAGAGAGAGAGAGTGAGCACACGACTGGGGGAGCAGCAGGCAGGGGGAGTGGGAGAAGGAGACTCCCCGCTGAGGAGGGAGCCAACCCAGGACTGGGTCCTAGGACCGAGATCATGACCTGAGCCAAAAGGCAGACGCTTAACCGACTGAGCTACCCAGGTATCCCACCCCAGCCCTTTAAACTATATCTTCAAATTGTATGGTTTCCACAGTGTATATATCATGCTAATCATTTTCTTTTAGGTGTACCTCAGTTTATCATGACTCTTAAAAAGTTGTAATAAAAATAAGATGAATACTGACTGTATACTACAGGTCCTACCAAGACAAATAAAGGACAGCCATTCTTGACTCTGATACTATACTTCTTCTCCCCACCCCCACGAGCTCTACTAAGGCATAATCAACACATAACACTGTATAAGTTTAAAGTGTATAAAATGAAGATTTGGTACAAGTATACATTGAGAAATAGTTAACCACAATAAGGTTAGTTAACACATCTACCACCTCAAATAACTACCTTTTTCTTTTATGAAAACATTTAAGATCTACTTTTTTAGCAACTTTCAAGTATGTAACACAGAATTGTTAATTATAATCACCATGTTGTACATTACATCCTCAGACGTTAATCATGTTATAGCTGGAAATTTGTTTCCTTTGATCAACATGTCATCTCCCTTACTCTCCGGCAACCACCATTCTCCTATTTCTTTGACTTCAGCTTTTTTTTAGGTTCCACATATAAGTGAAGTCATGTAATATTTGTCTGTCTTACTACACTTACCATACATAATACCATCAAGTACTATGCATGTTGTCACAAATGGCAGGATTTCCTTCTTTCTTATGGCTAAATATCCCATTGTGTGTATGTGTATTTTATATACATACAATATACATACACTTGTTTATATGTGTGTATGTGTATATATATATATATGTATACACACAAATATGTAGATAAATGAATAAAGAAAATGTAGTGTATGATCCTTTTAATGTACTGTTAAATCTGGTTTGCTACTATTTTGTTGAAAATTTTTGCACCTATATTCATCAGGGATACAGGACTACAGTTTTCTTGCAGTGTCTTACCTGGCTTTGATATTAGGGTAATTCTAGTGTCGTAAAATGAATTTAGAAATGTTCTTTCTTCTTTGATTCTTGGGAAAAAATTTGAGGAAAATTACTATTCTTTTTAAAATGTATGATAGAATTCACCAGTGAAGCTCTCAAGTCCTAGGCTTATCTTTGTTGGGAAGGTGTGTGATTACTGACTCAATCTCCTTACTTCTGGTCTGTTTAGATTTTCTGTTTCTTCACAATTTAGTCTTGGCAGACCGTATCTTTCTAGGAATTTACTCATTTCTTCTAGGTTATCCAATATGTTGGCATATAATTATTCATAGCAGTCTTCCATGATCCTTTATATTTCTGTGGTATCAGCTGTAATACTTTCTCCTCATTCATTTATGCTTTTATTTGACTGCTTTTTCTTGGTTAGTCTAAAGGTCTGTCAATTTTTTTAAATCAATTATTTTTTCATTGATTTTTTTTCCCAAATTCTTTCTAGTCTCTATTTTTTTAAATTTTTGCTCTAGACTTTATTATTTCCTACTCTCTGCTAATTCTGGATTTAGATTATTCTTCATTTTCTAATTATTGAGGATTAAAGTTAGGATGTTTATTTGAGACCTTTCTTTTTGCTTAGTATCTGGGCATTTATTGCTATGGATTTCTGTCTTAGAACTATTTTTGTTGCATCCCATAAATTTTGGTATATTGTATTTTCATTTGTTTTGAGATACTTTCTGATTTCCCTTTTGATTTCTTCTTGACCCACTAATTGTTCAGAAATGTATTAATTTCCATGTACTTGTGAATTTTTAAATTTTCCTATTACTGATTTCTAGTTTCACACCATTG
This sequence comes from Lontra canadensis, assembly GCF_010015895.1. NCBI lineage: Eukaryota > Metazoa > Chordata > Mammalia > Carnivora > Mustelidae > Lontra > Lontra canadensis. The sequence continues at coordinate 2,523,790 of NW_022631069.1, read as the reverse complement.
TGGTCAGAAAAGATACTTGATATGATTTCAATCTTCTTAAATTTGACAGGGCTTGATTTGTGGCCCAACATATGATCTATCCTGGAAAACATTCTGTATGCACTTCAGAAAAATGTGTATTTGGTGTTGTTGGATGGAATGTCCTGTATATGTCTATTAGGTCCATTTGGTCTACAGTATAATTTAGGCCTTCTGTTCCCTTATTAATTTTGCCTGCATGATCTATCCACTGTTGAAAGTGGTATTCTGTGGTCTTCAACTATTACTGTATTGCTGTTTCTCCATTTAAGTATATTAACATTTGCCTTAAATATTTATTTAGGTGCTTCAATGTTGGGTACATACATATTTACAACTGTTACATCCCCTTGATAAACTGACCCCTGTACCAACATATAGTGACCTCTATCTCTTGTGATCAATTTTGACTGAAAGTTTATTTTATCTGGCATAAGTACAGCCACTCCTGCTCTCTTTTGGTTTCCATTTGCACAGAATATCTTTTAGCATCCCTTCTCTTTCAGCCTATGTGTGTCGTTAAACCTAAAGTGAAATCTCTTGTAGACACTATACTGTTGGATCTGTTTTTTTAAATCCAACAATGACTCTCTGTGTTTTGATTGGAGAACTTAGTCCTTTTATGCTTAAAATAATTATTGCTAGGTAAGGAATTACTATGGCCCTTTTGTTAATTGCTTCCTGGGTTTTTTTTAAGTTCCTTTGTTCCTTTCTCACAGTCTCCCTTTGTGACTTCTTTTTCTTACTGGTATGTTTTAATTCCTTTCTCTTTATCTTTTGTGTATCTATTAAAGGTTTTTTCCCTGTGCATTACCATCAGGCTTACATAAAACATCTTATAGACATAATAGTCTATTTTAAGCTGATAAAAAATTACCTTCCTCTATGATGCTGTATTTCTAGTGATATAATCTGATAGTGTTCTCAGTAGAAATGAGACCTTATCATTGCTGAGTCTAGCTAGTTAAAATCCCAGAGAATTTCTAGTCTTTTTTCTATTCCTTAAAGGATGACTCCATTATTCTTGTTACAGAACACATGGGGACCAATAAGACTTTCATAGAAGCCAAAGTTTAGAACACTTTCATCAGGTAAACAATTTATGAAATTACAACTGTGATAAGAGCCCCAAAGAGAAGTACTACATGCTGGAAGTATATATCATGGGGAGACTGGCCAATTCTGAAGTAAATGGAACAGTGCTTTGCAAAAGAGATACAAGCAAAGACTTAAGAATAAGAGTGAAGAACTGAGAGAAAGAACAAAGTACATGCAAAATTGAAAAGGAGCTAAAGGAAGAAATTAGAGATCAGATTGGTTCAATATGTTACAGAACGGAAAAGGGGATGTGAAAGGAGTCTGGAGGCAAGTAACTGATATTTTGAAGGTCTTGAGGAAACCAGTTTAAGGAGTTTACATTTCAAGTGTAATGGGAGCCACTACATGGTTTAAAGCAGAGAACCAATACTAAGGGATTTGCAATTTAAAAAGCAATGCTTACTGCATGTGTTAAAGAGATTTAGTTAAAGAAGAATGAAGGTAGGGAAACCAGATGAAAGGGAAGCTATGGCTGTAGTCCACAGAGGGGATTATGGCAGGATAGGCTAGTTTGGAGGCAGTGGTGATAAAGAGATACAAGATATATTTATGGCTTGATGACAAACTTTATGTGGGGGATAAGGAGTAAAGCGCTAACCTGAAGTTTTTTGCATGAAAAATGGAATGAATGATAATGCCATTTTTCCAATAGCAAATACTTTCTTATATAATAAGGGTTGTCAAACTGGGCTTCCCCAACCAGAATTTGGATAATTAAGGTTTTAAACTTATTGCAAAACTTTTATATTCATCCCTGTCAATGTTTTCATTTTTTGGCTCATACTACCAGTCGGTTCAGAATATTTAAAATTCTTTGGTCTAATATCCAAAATCTCCTTATTAACTCCTCTCAGCTTTCTATCACACACAGATTTGGGAAGTCACACTGTAATCACTCATGAAGTTGTTGAAGATGCCCGCAGGTTGGCACTGACTCATCAAACAACTGAGGCCTGTAGCTAACATCAGCAATAACATTAAACACTTAGAATGTGCCTAACACTTAATGGTCATTATTTAATTTGGTTTTCATGATATTGTTTCCATCCCCAAATACTCACTGAACTCTTGCTATGTGTCAGAAACTGAGGTAGAGACTATTATCACCATGCCCACTTTAGAGAAAAGGAAACTCAGGCCCAGAGGTGAAGTAATTGGTTTTACATTACACAGTTAGTGAAGGGAAGAGTTATAATGTAAACTCTTGCTTGGAGGCTCTCAAACATATGCTGTTAAATACTGAAGCTTTACTTGTATTCTTGTATTAGATTTTATTACTTCCTTTTTCTTATCCCTAAGTCCAGCTCTAAGGTTGAGAATACACACACACATACGCACATGGACCATAAGGAATTTTTCCAGTCCAACTTCTCTATTACCATTATCAAGGAACTTCTCAGTATTATCTGTACGACATTTTCTAATTTCTACATGTTCTTCATGGTAGCATGTTTTTAGTTTAATTAAGGCCTTTTCCCCCCTCTTTTTGCTATCATAGAGTTCAGTTTCTTGATTAGATAATGTACTTCTTCCCTATTCCTTTGTTTATGGAGTCAGCATTATGTATTCCTGCTCAAATGCTAGTATCTTTATTAGGTTAGAAAACAGTTTTCACTATTAAATGGTAGAGGTCAAAGAAATCAGAATTTTATGGAGATGAGATTTGTTGTTTACATTTTAAGAAACACTGCTGTATTTCATAATTACTTTTTATAAAATGGGATGATTGAATTTCATAATATTCTATTTGGGCTCAAGTAACAGTAACCTGGTTTGCCAGGTTGGTAATTTAAGAAAATGAATGCAAATAAAGTAAACAAGATTCTGAACTAATAGAACTCTTCCTGTCCCCATTTCCAGTGAAATATTCTCAGAAGAATGTTCTGGTTAAGAAAAAAGGAGCGAATGCAAAATTAGTCAAGAATATATTTTGCTCTTAAAATGCATTTATTGGTAAATCAATTACATTTCCAAAGTGTAATAATCACTTCCCATGAGGTATATGAAAAATTCTCTATCAATATCAAATCATAAAATTTTTCAGTTTAAAGAAAGGATAGTTGTTTCCCAAAGCTTATTACTGCAAGAAAAATATACAGCCAAGAAAACACTACCAAAGATTTAACTGGCAACAGTGGCTGTCATTTTCAAATTTGAGAACATGAGAGTAAAGTCTCAGTGCTCTGCTTCTAACACAATGTGGGGTTTTCAAAAGCTGTATTTATGAAGTTTAAACAACAACAAAATAGCTACATCTACTTAGTATTCTCACTAAATGCAAAACATGCTTCTTCACATATCAAAAATAAATGTTTCCTAAGCAATAATATACCTAGGAAACCTCACTCACCCTTAAGTTTCTGGAGGTCCTCCTTCAAATCAGGTCCTGCGAGCATGAAGATACTGTCTGACACAGGGTTCTTATCTGTAAGATTTTCATTGCTGGTATTCACAATGGCTGTACAGTTCAGTAATGCCACATCTCCTTTCCTGAGGAAATGAGAAAAAAAGTACAAGTGTGGGGGAAAAGTAGGGAGATAAGAAAGCTAACTGCTAATTCTTTCAAAACATTCTATCCTCACTCCCCTCACAACATTGGTTTTGGTAGCTCACAAGCTTAAGCAAGAGTGAAAAAGTAGTTCTGGGCTCAGGAAGACTAACCTGACATCTTAGAATCTTCAATGCAAATGCTATAACCCTGAAACCCGCAGAACCCACAAGTTACTCCTTTGCTTCTTTCGTATTTCTCTTTCACTATAATAGAATGCTTAGACAGTGGAAAGCAGTTGGTTTCAAGAGTACACCACAGCAGCATTATTTATGATAGCCCAAAAGTGAAAACAACCCAAATGTCTATCAGCTAATGAACTGATAAACTGATAAATGTGATAGGTATAGCCATACAATGGAATATTATTTGGCCGCAGAAAGGAATGAAGTACTGATTCAGACTTCAATATGGATGAACCTTCAAAACGTTATACTAAGTCACAATTGATTCCATTTACATGAAATGTCCAGAATATACAAATCTATAGACAGAGACAGCAGATTAGTGGTTGGCTGCAGCTGAGAGATGGGGGAAATGGGAAAAGACTGCTAATGCATACAGGACTTTGAGGTGATGAAAACGTTCTAAAACTGACTATGGCTGATGCTTATACAACTTTTTGCATATACAAAAAAACCAAAGACATACAACTTAAACTGGTGGATTGTATGATACATGAATTATACCGCAATAAAGCATTTTTTTAAAAAAAAGGTATTACTACTAACAGATGCAAGAACATAGATGAACTTTCAAACAATTATGCTGAATGAAAGAGGCCAGAATAAAAAAAAAGGTCATGTGATTTCCACTTATATAAAACTCTGGAAAATGCAAACTAATCTATAGTGACAGAAAGATCAATGGTTGCTGGGGTATGTGGAGTCAGGGAGGAGAAGGAGACAGGAGGGATTATGAAGGGACACAAAGAAATACTTTTGGGGGTGATAAATATATTAACTATCTTGACTGTGGTGATCAAAGTAACACAGCACGTTCATGGATACATACATGTTAAAATCCACCAAGCTGTACATTTTAAACATGTGCAGTTAACTGTATGTCAATTATTCCTCAATAAAACTCTAAGTATAAGCAAAACAGTATTTTAACAATGCTAGGGCTTACAAAAAAGAGTTCAGAAGAAATTATGAGAAAAAAAGTTTAGAAGAAACAATGAGAAAAAAATAATTTAGAAGAACTTATGGGTATTATTATATCATGATATGATTTAACCAAAGAATTACCAAAGAATCACTTTCCCATTGATATCCTTATTGTAAAGAAAAGGTGATCTAATAGTGTCTTCCTGAAACGTTTCAGCTGCAGTATTAGAAGTATTTAATTCATCTTCCCATGAGTCGCCCCAGCTTGGTAGTGTGTCCACGTCCACAAACTGGGAAGGTGCACCCAAGGGATCCATGGAATGTCTTTCCCCAAATTCCTCAGGATTCAATATTCACTGCAGACTTTAGCTTAAAAGAAAAGAAAGAACTGTTTTAATAGAGAAGTACAGATATTACCTTATTTCTATTAGATCAAAAAACAAATATCTACTGTGAAATACTCTAAAGGACATTGTATGACTAGCTGCTTAAAATACTCCATAAAAACCAATATATAACAAAGAATTGCTATAGCTTCTCTAAAACAGGAATAAAGGGGGATTATTTCAGCACAATTTCTTTTCAAAGAATCACAGCCATTAAAATAATCACATGGCCCACCAGTTCTACTTTCCAGAAACCCAAGACACTCATTCAACATTCACTGAATGTCTGCAATTGACAGGAGGGGGGCTTGCTAGGTGCTGCAAGAGATATAAAGATAAATAATATGGACAATTTAAAGAGTCCGGTCAAAAAAAGTAGAGTTCAGCCAAATGATAAGATGTGATAATATAAATCTTACTAAATGATAACTGAGTAAGACAAAATGAGAAGCAGGGAGGTTCCTGCAGTCAAGTAACAAAAGATAATAAAAGTATGAACTTATTAGGAAAAGCAGATGGAGCAGAAGGCATGGATTTGAGAGGCAACATATGAAGAAGAATTAACAGGATTGGACAATTTCTAAGATATGGCATGAGACACTGATGTGTAGGATGCTGGCTGTAGGGAAATACAGAAACTAGAAGAAGAGGGTGACAGGAAGACACACAGTATCGAGTATTACAAAGAGAAGTAAGGATATTTAATTTGCCAAGAAGTCAGGGAGCTGTTTCAGTAAAATGCAGATTCGTTCATTCACAAATCTTTGTAAGCATCTATTACATGTCAGGTACTGTTCGAGGCACTGGGGATACACTGGTGAATAAGACAGCAAGTCCAAGCACTTATTGAGCTTATGCTTCCTGGAAAGGGGATGATAAACAATAAAGTAAGCAGGTATCCAAAGCAATGACTGGAAGCAATAACTATTATGAGAAAAAAGGTAGTATCTGAGTAGAGAGCTAAATAAAGTGAGACAGCAGGCCATGTGAAACCCTGCAGTTTTAGGAGGAGGAAATAGTGAGAGAAAAGGCCCAAAGGGCAGGAAGGAGCTTATGTCTTCCGGGAAGGGCAAGGAAACTGATCTGGATAGAACAGAATAAGCTAGGTTATAAATGGTAGGTGATGAGGGTAATGCGAGAGGGAAAGGCTACATGATGCAGTGTGTAAGCCATAAGAAGGTTTGGTCTTATCATAATATGGGGGGAAGCTGTTAGAGGATCTTGACAAATGGAATGACTTAATATAGATAATACTTGGTCAGATTACTCAAGCTACAGTGAGATCCAGTAGGGATGAGAGTACAACCAAAGACCAGAGCAGAAAATGGCTGCAGGGATTTAGGTGAGATGGTGACGAAGGCGATGATAAATGATTGGATTTGGAATGCGTTTTGAAGGTAGAGTCAACAAGACTTGCTAAATGAATATGAAGGGTGAGGGAAAAGAACAGAATTGAAGGTAAGGTAACTCCTCGATTTCTTGCTTGAGCAACTGAGTAGATGTTAATTCTATTTACAGGGAAGGGGAAGACTGGAATAGATTGTTCAGTGGAGTGACAATCAAGGTCATTCTTCCTCATGTGTCTTTGCATGTATGAAGTTTGAGATGCTCCTCCTTTGGCCAAGTATTGACGTCAGACATGCACTGGCTATATGAGGCTAGAGCTTAGAGGAGAGGTCAGACTACAGATATAAATATGGAAGACTCAGCCTGTGGGTGGTGTTTAAGGCTATGGGAACACTGGACATGATTACCAAGAGACATAATACAAAAGGAGAAACGAAATCAGAAGACTGAGTCCTAAGGCAAAACTTATAGGCTGCAAAGAGGACAAGTTAAAGAAAAATGAGATAGAGAGGATAAGACAGGAAGGAATACCAGGAAAGTATGGCAGACTAAAAGCAACGTGAAGACCACATTTTGAGGAGTGCTTGAGAAGGATCAGTTAGGGTAAATGCTACTGAAATGTTGAGGAACAGGACTGAGGATTGATTAGTGGGTTTGGTAAGGTAAAGGTCACTGGTAAACTGAGCAGACAGACAATTAGGGAATGAAAGCTGCCGTGTGAACTTGTTAGAGAAATTTTTCTGTGTGATCCTTATGTTTATTGTTAGAGGCAAGGAGAACAAACATGCCTTTCTACATCTAATTCTTCAGTGTTTCTTGGTGAGAAGTGTGACATACTAAGTGGAATGAACCATGGATCAGGCACAATATGTTAATTCCTGTACCAGCACATGGAGTAGGAAACGTGATCACTTAACAATTTCTGAAAGGCCTTAGAGATTATACCACGATAAAACTATGTAAGAAAATTATTCTTGTTTGATACAAAATACTCCTTTGAGATTACTGAAATAAAGAAACTAATTTTATCTAGAAGTTGGTGTTTAGTCATCCATTGGCTTTGAAACTGGAGGCAACCACGAAATCTGTTGATCTGTTAAAAAGTGTTCAAACCTGAGCTGGACAAGCTGAATAGCGGACAAATAGAGACTACATTTATTTTCCATGGCTGAACCACCTGAAGCTCAATGGAATGACACTTTGCAGAAATTAATACTTTAAAAAATTATTCACAGATTGTTGAGGACAATGACTCATGCTAAATTTTTTTTTAAATTTTATTTATTTATTTATTTGAGAGAGAGAGCATGAGAGAAAGGGAGAGAGAGCACAAGTGGGGGGAGGGGTAAAGGGAGAGGGAGAAACAGACTCCTGCTGAGCAGGGAGTCCAATGTGGGACTTGATCCCAGGACCCTGACCTGAGCTGAAGGTGTCTGCTTAACCAACTGAGCCACCCAGGCGCCCCATGTTAAAACTTCTTAACTGTAATATAAAAATTCCATTAAACATTAAATTTAGTTTTCACTTTGCAAACTCAAGTACTTTCAGGACACAATTCTTTAAAATAATTTTTCTTTCTAAGTAATACTCACTTATAGAACATTTTAGGAAAAAAGTTAAAAAAGGAAAAACTCCCAAACTTTAATAGAGTTCTTATCTTTTTCTATGATAGGTGAAATGATTATGTACAGTTTTGAGCTTGGCTTCTTTAGTATTTTGAGATAAATATTTCCATATGTAATTATACTGCGAGGGAGAGGCAGGGTGGTGCAATGTGAGAGCTGGGGTTCTGTTAGCAGGCCCGAGTTTGGGTCTACGACCTAACAGCTCTGCTATCCTTGACTTAAGCCAGGGTTCCCTTATTTCAAAAATAAGAGTAATACACTCCTAGGGTTATTGTGAGAATTCAAAGCAAGGCACAATAAAAGTTGTTACAACTTTCTCAGAGCCCATGTGAAAGTCACCTGTACCACTGTTGAGATAAAGATGTCTCCATGTGTGGCAGAGATTAAAACACTTGCTGTCAAAGACTCTAATGAGCACCAAAAACCAAACACACACTGCTGAATTAAGATACACTTATTTATCTCAATGTCTGCTCTTGAAATGATTTGTTAATCCCCAACACCTAGATCAATCCAACATCTGTCTTCTCTAATCCTGCTCTTATGCTACTAGAAAAAAAAATCAGTAATTATCCTGTCTGCTGCCAAGACAAATGCATGCTTTCCAAGGTCAGCTGGACCCTCCAACAACACTATTATGAAACTGTTTTAATAATTCTTGGGTGACTCTCTATGCTATACTATATCGCATCTGTGGTTAACATCCTCTAAGATGTCCTTCAATGATACCTGCTTCCTGATATCTATGCCCCTGTATAGCTGCCTCCTATAATGAATAGGGCTGACCCCTGTAACCAACAGGACACTGCAGAAATGACTGCATATGACTTCCAAGGTGAGTCATAAAAGCTATCATGCTCTTTCTTGGAGTGCTTGCATGATGCGGGACACTCAAGCAGCCCATGAAAGGCCCCCATGGGAAGAACCTGAGGGTTCCTGCCAACAACCAGCATCAATGCCTAGGCAGGTGAAGGAATCACGTTGGATCTTCCAGCCTTAGTTGGGCTTCAAATGACTTCAGCCCAGCTGATATCCTCACTGCAAGCTGCTACTGAATTCCTGACCCACAGAAAACACAAGATAATAAATGCTTATTTGTTCCAGGCACTCATTTATTCAAGTACTGTTAGGTATGGAGACTTTAATGGAAGAGACAGACTCACAAAAAGTGTGGCTCCCAAAAATCACACAAATATACATAATCACAGAAATACATAGTTAAAATCTGTGAGAAATGTTCTGTAAAGAAGAACAAGGTGGAAAGCTAATTTAGAATTTCGAGAAGCAGAGAATGTCTCTTCCACAAAGTGACAGCTGAGACCAAAAGTAGAAGAGTTTTACAGAGGTAAGGGCACATCTGGGAGCCACACTTTAAACCTGCCAAATTGCCTTCATTTATACATTTTACTTCATCAGCTCTCCTGTAACAGAATGTCTTAACTCCCCCTTAACAATATCTGATCTCTCCATCCCCTAGGTCCTCCTACCCTCAAAAAAATTTCCTACTGCATTTCTTCTTCAGACACCAATGAAACTCCTCATTCTATCATTTAACTTTATAAGCATAATCTGTTTTGCCGCTTTATTTCCTTTTCTCCCATTTATTCAACTTACTGAAGTTTTACCTCCATCACTTAACAATGCTAAAACTGCTCTTTCAAGGTCTCATATGATTGACCAAATGTCAAATCCAGGAACTAACCACATTTTAGTTGCATTACCTATTGATCATTCTTTCTCTGAAATTCTATTACCTACTTTGACAGTACACTACTGGTGGTTCTCTTATATCTCTAATCACCTCTTGTCCATATAATTTATGGGACCTTCTTCCTAGATCTTTTTTTTATTTTAAGAGATTTTATTTATTTGACAGAGAAAGACACAGTGAGAGAGGGAACACAAGCGGAAGTGAGAGAGGGAGAAGTAGGCTTCCCACCAAGCAGGGAGCCTGATGGGGGGCTCGATCCCAGGACCTGCGATCATGACCTGAGCTGAAGGCAGACGCTTAATGACTGAGCCCCCAGATGTCCCTTCTTCCCAGATCTTAAAAGTCATTGTCACCCATAAGATATTGTGTACTTAATGAGTAATAAATACAGTTGAGAGCTCTCAAAGTTTAATGGCATTATATAGAAAGTGTCATGACATTTAATAAAGGGTAAATTCCTTTTCAGCTCCATCTCTAAGTTGCAATTGATCTTCTCACCAAAAAGAGATTTAAATGTCCCTTCTCCTCCAACACAGCAAATCCAAGCTAGGCAGGAAAATTTGATTCCTGATACTTCTTCTTTTCTTTTTTTAATTTTTTTTAAAGATTTTATTTATTTATTTGACAGAGAGATCACAAGTAGACAGAGAGGCAGGCGGGGGGGGCGGTGGGTAGCAGGCTCCCTGCTGAGCAGAGAGCCTAACGCCTGGCTCGATCCCAGGACCCTGAGATCATGACCTGAGCCGAAGGCAGAGGCTTAACCCACTGAGCCACGCAGGCGCCCCCCATGATTCCTGATACTTAAGGTACAGTGGTTCTTAACATTCTTGGGGTCACAGATCCCTTTGAGAATCATGTAAGAAGTCAAGACCCTTTTACTACTCAAAATGTGAGCATCTGAGGAGCTCATAGAGGCAAAGAGTTGCAAATAAATTTGAGAAGATTCCCAGACTCAGATTAAGAATCCCAGTGATAGGGGGGCCTGGGTGGCTCAGTCATTAAGCATCTGCCTTTGGCTCAGGTCATGATCCCAGGGTCCTGGGATCAAGCCCCGAATAGGGCTATCTGCTCAGCAGGAAGTCTGCTTCTCCCTTTCTCACTTCCCCTGCTTCTGTTCCCTCTCTGTGTGTTTCTCTCTGTCAAATAAATAAATAAAATCTTAAAAAAAGAAAAAAAAAAAGAATCCCAGTGATAATACAGAGTAATCAGGTGAGGCGGGGAGAAGGCTACTATACCTAAATTAAGACTTTCCACTGAATATCAGTTGATCAGTTCTGTACTTTGAACAGGTTCATAAGCAAACACTAAACCTTAGTATTAAAGGTTCCTGAGGCAAGACATCCATGTCCAGGTTCAAAAAGTCTACATGAGGCAAACAGAAGATTCCAGAATGGATCATATCTATTTCCTTAGCCATACTATATTAAGGGTTACCTTCAGTATCTTCACGAATGAAGATCTAAAGACAACAAGAGCTCTCCATATATCCTTTATAATTCAAACGAATAATGAGTATAAACCATTCTCATTACTCTGTGGCTTGTCTTTTTCTCAAATATTGTAAACATTTAGGTTAAATGTTTTGTTTTTTTTTTTTTTTTTTTTTTTTTTTTAAAGAGAGAGCACAGGTAGGCAGAGAGGCAGGTAGAGAGAGAGGGGAAGCAGGCTCCCTGCTAAGCAGAGAGCCCGATGCGGGGCTCGATCCCAGGACCCTGAGATCATGACCTGAGCTGAAGGCAGAGGCTTAACCCACTGAGCCACCCAGGTGCCCCCAAATGCTCAGTTTTTTAAAAGTCTTTCAATCTTTTAGTTTAAGAAGTCCTCTAAATAATGCTTTGTATGAATAACTGGATTGGTAGAGAGGTTAGATTTTTATTGTTTAAGACTAGGAAGAATCAGACAGAATACTCTAGATTACTATCTCGGCATAGCCCAATTTTGTCTGGATAAATAGAAAATGGTATCATTTAAAAGAGAAAAACAAGAACTTTAAATCTGTTTGCTTGTTCTACAAAATGGGTATAGTGATTAGATAGGCCTGGATAAAAGTATAAAGAGATAAATTACAGATTTACCATTCTTTATGCCTTGTATTTCAGTATTTAAAACTTCAGGGCACATTAGATTTTTGTGTATAATACCTCCATCCAAATCTATTATAATATTAAAATTCATTCTATGCAAATGGAAATAAACTTTTTTAAAGTTACTTAGGTGTTTAAGTTACTTAGGTGAAGCAGTTAGGTATGTCAACAATAAATCCAGTATAGCAAAAATATTTCTAAGCAGTATCAATAGCCCAGATCAAATTTAATATGGTCACTCAAAAATATCCAAAGTACAGGCTCCAATGTGAGTTTGTAGTACCACCTTCATACTAAAAGTTTCCCATGTCTTAATTATAAGTATTAATACATTGAACAATTTGAAACTTAAAAATTAGGATTATATTCTTTAAAAACTGTACGATTTGGGAATTTTATAAGATGCATTATCTTAGCACACAGTTGCTCTTACACCAACTCTTATTAAAATTATTTTTTCCATTTGTGATTGTCCCTTCTCATAATATTTTGTAACATTAAAAGGAATTTTTTTAAGTAGAATCATGACTCATTCAAATATAAAGATGAAAATGTGTTCAACATTTTATTTAACCCAAAAGAGAACCTGTCAGGTGATAGATAAAAGGAATCCCAAAACTGAACACATTAACAGATCAGGAATATTGAAATTAATGTATAAGAACATAAGTTCCACTGAATCTCTAAGAGTACAGAATCTGTATGTCCACAGACAGAAGTTATTTAGTATTGATTTACTAGGTTTAGTGTTTGCTTATGAACCTGTTCAAAGTACAGAACTTATCATTAGTTTTCTGTAGTTCACAGAGTTGTAAAATAGCTTTCTTGGAATAGCTTTCTAGATAGAATCTAGACTATGCAGTTTTCTACTGAAGCACACATTTTTTTTTTCCCCAATAATAATACAATGCGCATGTCCTACGGGAGATACTTACCATACACACCCACCTAAATGTTTCCTTCCCCCATGAAATTTATTGTAAAAATAGTCTGTTGCCACAATTTCCTCCCTTCTCATTCATCCAACCCACAGTAATCTTGTTTCAAAACACCTACAACATCTATCTATCTACAGTCTCATCATATCCATTCGCTACTGCAATTTTCTTGACTGTGGAAGACTGGATGCACATGTCTTAAGAACTCAAGAAACGGGGGAAAAAAACTCAAGAAACATCTGAAAATAACCAGATAATTTAGATAAAAGCCTAATTTCTAGGTTGGCTGCGGATATATTGTCCAATAAGCGAAGGCAGAGGCTTATTTCTTTTGTACAGCAATATGTTAGCTTTAATTTTCCACCACTACAGACATCGGAACTCACTTCGAACATTTCTGTACAGCCCAAGAACAGAAGCGGACAGAGCGGCAATAGAGAAAAGCTAATTTCTACCTGGTGACAGAGCACCAAATCCTCAATTACCAAGCAAGGAGGAGTCAGCCCTGGTCACTTCCCCTTCAAGTGGCCAGGGAGCGGAAACACAGCCAGACCAATGTCACTCCAGGGACTGCGGGGATCCAGACGACTCAGCATCTTGGGCTTAGCGCCTTAACCCAGCCCTGACTCGAGCTGCTCTCGGTTTGTGGAACGCCAGGTCCACACGCGCGGCAAATCACACTCGACCCTGGGACTGGAACCCGCAAGGGTCCCAGCCGCCCTATCTCACCTGCATCTGGGCGCGTGCCTCCCTGGCGACTCCAGCACCACTATCCCTGGTGCCCAGGTCCGCCTACCCTCTCTCTTCTCCTCGATAGGTTGTTCCCGACAGCGCCGCGGGCCAGAGGAGCCAGACAACCTCTGGTGAAGCAGCGGCAGGCTCATTCCTCCAGAGAGCGGTCAGCACTAATCCTCTCTGCCCGCACCCTCAGCCTCCGCCGAGTCCTCAGAGCCTTCCGCCGCGCCCCCAGCCCGCTCCGCCCCGCCTTCCCTCCCGGCCCCGGTGCCAGTCCCGCTTCTCACAGCACTCCGGCGGTCCCATCCGGGCGGCAGCGGGGCGGGTTTAAGCTCCTCGTAGAAAACGTCCGAGCGGCATCCGCGGACACCCCTGGTCAGGAGCTCCGCGGTCAGGCGAGTCAAAGTCCCAGGAGGCTGGAGCGACCAGCTGCAAGAGCTTTGAGTGGCGAAACAACGACTTCCGCTACCGGCCGGCCCTCACCAACCAGAGACCTTCTACGTCATTTCCTCCGCGAAGGCAAAAGGAATGCCGGGCGGAAGTGGGTACCGAAGAGGACCCGGAAGGGGTAGGTCCCGTAGGCGGGCCCAGGTAGCTCGTAGCCTCGTGGAGGCCAAGGTAAGTACTTTAAGGGCATGGCGTTCGGTCGCATTTGCTCGTCGCTCACAGTTGCGTGGTCCTGGCTGAGGCCTCCGTGGCTCCAGCATCAGGTGAGGCGGGGGCACGTGGCGGCTGTTGCTAGGGTGGCGACTGTGAACCTACCGTCCCCGGCGGCCTCCCGCTAACTCCCGGGCCTGGTGCGTGGACCAGATCTCCCTAGGATGCCCGGACAGCACGATCCGTGCGCGGAGCAGCCCCTCAGCCTGTCCTGACTGAAGACTCGGGTTAGGGACGTCGGACAGGTCTGTTACTACACCCTAGCCCCTCGGTGCATCATAGAAACATTTTCAGGCTCCGTAGGTAGGAAGCTGGGATGGTAGGTAGGTCGCGCGCGGAAGGAGGTTAGGTCGTGACCTGGTTCCAAAAGGCGGTAAGATCTGTGCATGTGACTAGTTCCAAGTTGTATGGAAGATAACTTTAAACATTGAGGCGATAGAAAAGGCGACGAGAATGGTCTGGCCTCGGAGGAAGTAGACCTCAGAGGTTTACAGCGATTTGATAAAATAGGATGACATGATAGTGCACGTTATTCTAGGTGACGGGAACAGTATAAAGGAAGCAAGGTGTCAGGACAGGGAAGGAAACCAACTAACCTGACAAGAACCCAGTGATAAAGAGCTGGAACAGAAAGTGGAAAGAGAAAAGAATCCTACTTCAGAAAACCAATGAATTAGGTGGAAGCCTCTGACAAAAAAGAGGACAGAGGCAGAGAGAAGCAGTTTGGCTTAGAGGTTAAAAGAACAAATTTTGGAATTTGAGGATTGGAACCTGGCATTGGCGCTTAAAACTGGGTAAATGACTTTGGGCTTGTTATTTCACATCTCTTTGCTTAGTTTCCTTGTCTGTAAAATGGAGGTAAGAATAATACCTACTTTGTAAGGTTATTGTGAAGAATTTTTTATCCTTATATTTACAATATTCTACATGATTTTTAAAAAAATATTTTAGAGAGAGTGTGAGCAGGGGAGGGGCAGAGGGAGAGAATGTCAGTCAGACTCCCCACTGAGCTTTGGGTTCAATCTGATAACCCTGAGATCATGACCCCAGTGGAAACAAGAGTCTGGGGCTCAATGGATTGAGCCACCCAGGTGCCCCTAGATGCTTTTCCAAGTGTTTTGCATATGTTAACCCTTTTAATTAACTCAATTACTATTTGTAATTAAATGACTACGTATGTTTACTCAGGTGTATACATTTAATATATCAATATAGTAAATACTCTTTAAGGCTTGGCTGCTATAGTTTTTTTTTATTAATGAGCCAAAGTTTGCTCATACAAGGTTACATACAAGGTTTATGAGCCTGAATGGCAAGGGGGATTGTGTGTCTTAGAATAAGGAAAAAATGAAGGGGTCAGGAAGCAAGGTAGGTTTGGTTTTACCCATGTTCAGTGTGATGCTGCAAGGTATTTGGATGGATATCTCGTGAAAGTTTTTGGAATTCTATCACTTGTATTCATGTACATGGACAGGACTGGAAATAGAGGTGTAGGTGTCCCTGCGCTTACGTATGCTTTGTGAAGTCTCCAAGGAAAATACTGTGGAAAGAACTGATAGATGGCCAAAGACTACCAAGAGGAAGAACTACAGTAGAGGGGCTGGAGGAATAAGGAATTGGGGAAGAGTTGATCAAATGGCTTAGGCTAACAGCATTATCACCATGTTAATATTCTTACCTTGATTTTTACCTGGCTTTTGTTGGTTCATAGATGAGGAAAAGTCAGTGATTACTAAAAGAAAATAATAAAGAGAGTTGGCATTGAATATTTTTCTGTTAAGGTAGGCTAAAACCAAGTGTAATCAGAAATGGACTCTGTCGAGTTAAACCATATGTAAAAACCAACAATAAAAATCCGCTTCCCAAAAAAGGGTGTAACTGCTGTCTAGTTTGTTTTTTTTTTTTTTTTTTAGGTTGCATTGGTGTTTGGAGCACTTTTCACTCTTTCATATCAAGACCAGACAGGCTTGACTTAGTATCTCTTTGATTTTTTGTCTCTTTTATCCATAAACAGTGTTTTCAATGAATTTGATTTAGGGTGAGAACTAAGTAAAGCATCTTTCAAAAATTATATGCCAAGTTGCTTTATCATTTTTCTGTGCCAAGGGTAGGTAGCTGACCTGATTGGGAATAAAGAAGGACCTACATGTACTAGAACAGTAGTTCAGGTGAGAAACCACACAACCACAGCATCGCTTAGGAACTTCTTAGGAAAAAAAAAAAAAAATCTTGGGACCCACCTCAGACCTACTGAATCAGAAGCACTGGGGAGGTTTGGTGGATGTGATTCCCAGCAGTCTGTTTTCATAGGCCCACACGTGATTCGGATACATACTAGTGTTTGAGACTCACTGTGCTGGATGTGTGCCACGAGGTTAGGGATTTTATTTTACTCAACACTCCAGTGTCTAAAACAGTGCTTTATCTAGGTAGTAGGATTACAGTAATTCATTGTAAATGTTTTCCAGCTCAATCTTGTCAATCTCGGTATAAAAACTTTGACGGTGGTTGAATGAACAGAAGTAAATTGTTTAGCTGCATTAAGGCCACGTGTTAGTTATTTGTGAGGTGGGCATAACAGGGTGACCAATTTGAAGCTTGAGGAATGAGGACTTAAATGCTGAGTCAGCAGCAGATACAAAATGATGTCTAGGTATCTATGTCAGTGCCTTATTCAGAGTAAATAAAGGTTAAGAAGTCACAAGTTACATGCTTTAATCACATGATAAATGGTGGTGTTTGCCAGCCCAGCAAAACCGAGGTACCCAATGAACTGACTCTTATGTGTGTGTGCACAGCTGCCTCGCTTGCGGTATCAGGCGTTATAACATGGGGCTCACGAAGCAGTACCTACGCTATGTTGCCAGTGCAGTCTTTGGCCTTATTGGCAGCCAAAAAGGTAATATTGTCTTTGTGACACTTCGTGGTGAAAAAGGACGCTATGTGGCAGTACCAGCCTGCGAACATGTTTTCATCTGGGACTTAAGGAAAGGAGAGAAGGTAAGCCAGAGATCAACTAGGTTGATAACTGATTTATAAGTATTTGAGGATGGAGAGGTCAAAGTGGGAGAGCTCTGATGTATTATGCACAGATTGATTGATTGATTTTTTTTTTTTAATGTATGTACCTCTAAAAGAGAAATCTTTCTTCTTTGGACTACTTCTAGGTAGCCAAGTATCAGGTTCTGTTGTTTTTTTTCTGCACTAAATGCTGAAAAATTCTGAAATCTAAATTCTGAAAGCCATGACCGAATAGGAGCTTACGTCTTAGGTATCCATTTGTAGTATCTACAGGTAATTTTTGTAATCACAATTCCAGACACGTTTGGTGTTCTCTACCAGCTCTTTATTTTTCAAGTTCTTTTACCTGCCCTCACTGCTAGTTATAAAATTTTCGGCATTTAAAAGGAATAATACTCAGCTATGGTGGTGGAACCTTTTTTTATTGAACAGAGGAGGCTCAAGTTTGTTAAACTAGGCTTTGACACTTTGTGTTGCTAAGTTCCCTAAGCCTGCCATTACTACCACACCAAAATATAGGCATTTTAGTCTTGCCCAGTCACTTTGTGACTCCCAAGAGATTAATACTTTGATACTTGTTGCCAGCCAGTTTCTTGGAGTAAACCGTGTAGCACCCTAGTGCCATACAGGTTGGTTTCTTTCAAGATGGGGCTCAGTTAAAGCATAGATGTGCTTATAACCCTTGATGGAATATCATTTGGTATTAACTTAGGATAAGGATTTAGTAATTTATCACTTGGGAAATTTTTGTACATACCACGCTGATGTAGAGCTTTGGAGAAAATAATTTTACCCTTTCTTGAATGTTTCGTTGCCCTGTACAAATAGTAATTCCTACATGAAAGAACTTGAGATGCATTGCAGAATTTCATTATTATTTAAAGAATGATTTGGACTTATTAATGCTCTTATTTTTACTGTCCCTGATTATTCCCACATTTTTCCTTTAATCATGCACTTAACTCCACCTGTGTGTTGTTTATGATTCTTGTGATTTCAGATCCTTATCCTTCAGGGACTTAAACAAGAAGTCACTTGCTTGTGTCCCTCCCCAGATGGGCTGCACTTAGCTGTTGGTTATGAGGATGGGTCTATCCGAATCTTCAGTCTCCTGAGTGGGGAAGGAAATGTGACCTTCAATGGACACAAAGCAGCCATCACTTCCTTGAAGTACGATCAGCTAGGGGGCAGGCTGGCTTCTGGGTCCAAGGTGAGACCTTGAATCAGGTGCCCAGATTTTAATCTAGTGAAGGAGTATAAGACTTATGATGAAGCAGGTTGTTCACAAAAACTGTTGGGTGAATCAGTGGGTCTTTGGTGTACAAAACCATATAGATGGTGGAAGTGAAGGGAGGAGGGTCAGTATGAATTAGGTTCATTTTGTTGCTTGTCTATTAAGCCTGTTAAGTATAGGAACAAGATGAGGATCCCTTTGATAAGTATTATGTAACATCATTGTAGAAGTGCTACTCAAAACAGGGAAAAAAACAGATGAGACAAGGAGGACAAAACAGTCGTTCTTTGCCATAAAAATTGGTAGCTTTCCTATGTCTCAGAGTCATCAGTTAGAAAATACAATGTAAAAAGATCGCATTTACAATAGTATCTTAAGTGATGGAAAAATACTGTGAAACTATACTGAAGAATGTAACAGAAGACTTGTATACAGAAGAATGTAACAGAAAATTCTGTAGAGAATTTGAATAGAGATACAAATCAGGTACTTGAATGGGAAGACAAAGATGGTAGTGTTTTCTAATTAATTTATAGAATTACAGCAATGTAAGTAAGCATCCCAAAAAGGTTTTGTTGTTGTTGTTTTAAGAACATGACCAAATTATTTATAAGGGTATATGGAAAACAAGTAAGTCAAAAACACCAGAAATTTGAGAAAGAGGAATAATAAAAGAGGGCTGCAGGTTTTTTTTTCCCCCAGAGGCAGATATTTTTTAGGAGCTCTCAGGTGTTAAGATGCATTATGAAGTCATCATTTAAAATGTATTAAGCTAATCTGCTTTCAGAATAGGTCTTTATATCAAAAGGACTTGAAGCCTATCAGCAGAGAAAGAAATTATAAAGGAAAAGTGTGATAGATTTGAATATTTAGATTTAAAACATTTGTACATTTAAGAGAAATAGGAAGGCTGTTAAGAATAAGTCCTAAGAGTTCTCACAAGGAGGAATATTTTTTTTCCTTTTATCTTCTTTCTTTTCTTTTTATTCTGTTTATATGAAAAGATGGATTTTAGCTAAACCTGTTGTGGTCATCATGCTATATGTAGTCCTTAGTCTTAACATGGTGATATATGTCAGTTATTTCTGGAAAAAAAAGTGAAAGGACATTGAAAAAAATATTTAATATTTTCAATATAAAAAGGATTAATATCCTTCATCTCTGAATAGCTTACAGTCAAACAAAAAGTAAGGCCCAAAGGAAGAAGAAAGATAGGACTCAGCAGTTCAAGAGAGGTATAAGTGGCCAGTAATCCCCACAGAGCATGGACACAGTTTCTCGTTGGTATTCAGAAATGTAAATCCAATAACTACTGAGACAGCATTTGTAACTTCTGACATCGGCAGTGGTTTTTGAGAAACTAATAATATCCAGAGCTGAGGAGATGGCAAGACTGGCCTTGTCATTCATATCCCTGGTGGACCTGTAGACCTGTAGATTGGTGAAAAAACATTTTTTTAAAGATTTTATTTATTTATTCGACAGAGAGAGAGATCACAAGTAGGCAGAGAGGCAGGTAGAGAGAGAGAGGAGGAAGCAGGCTCCCCACCAAGGAGAGAGCCCGATGTGGGGCTCGATCCCAGGACCCTGGGATCATGACCTGAGCCGAAGGCAGAGGCTTTAACCCTCTGAGCCACCCAGGCGCCCCTGATTGGTGAAATTTAAAGAGATCACCTTGTCGTGATGAATTACAAACTTTAAAAATAGAAATACCTTTTAACCCAAGAATTTCCTTCTTTAGTATTTATTCTGACCCAAGGTATATACAAAGATTTATGTATAAGAAGATTCACTTCCACATATTTATAATGGAAAATTGAGAACTACTTAAATGGCTAAAGTAGAAAGATGTTTAAATGGATTATGGTATAGCTTTAGGATTATTTTGTGATCATTGAAAATGAGAACAGTCTGGAAGGACATGGAAAAATGGAAATACTTTAAAATGGATAAAAAAAGGGGAGGGTTATAAAATGGTATCAATAGCATGATCCCAGTTTTCTGAAAATACCTCAGTGTTGGATTGGAACAGTATAGATGGTAGAATTAAAGGCTGTTTATTCCCTCTAAACTTTTCTGTGTGCTTTCCAAATTTTCTACAAGGATCGCCTCTGTAATATTATTTGTTGAGGCCTGATGAGGTAAAGAAAATTCTGCTGTATTACCTGATCTCTTTAGGACACAGATGCTATTGTGTGGGATGTGATCAATGAAAGCGGCCTCTACCGTCTTAAGGGGCACAAGGACGCCATCACACAAGCATTGTTTCTACGAGAAAAGAATCTGCTGGTTACTAGGTAAATAACAGTTTCATTTCCAGTTCTTTTCTATGTAAATGCATCAGAGAAGGTTTCAAACACAGAATTTGGGTCATTCCTTCCTCATTTGTCCGCATTACCCTCAGGCTTATGTGTTAGCCTCTGCCCTCTGCTTTCCTCTCTCCTTCCCTCTTCTCCCCAGTAGTATCAAAGAAGCTATCCATAGAGTTATGTCTGGCATTTTTAATTCCCTTTTCTGATTTGTCATTTTTATCCTCTGGTATTAGCTTTTTTATGTTCCTTAAACTTTGACATGCCTTTCATAGAATGAGCTATCCGTTTTCTGAATCCTTAGAAAGTCAGGAAAACAGAATGTGGAGCAGTGAGCAGAGGTGAATAACAAGTGTTCAATTTGCCTACCTCTTGAGAACAGACATACTCTGTATGTAGGCCTTCTGAACATCTATTAGGTTGAACCATTTGGAATTTCCATTTGTGTAGGTCAAACATAATAGGTCAAATACGAGCAGTTTCATATGGTTCAAACTAATTATCCGTCCTAAGGAATAGCCACTCAAGAAAGTTTGGGATCCTAAGGTTTGCCAGCAGTAACTAGAAGAACCCTAGTAATGACTCCGAAGCAGTTGTGAAGGAGCACTGAATGCCATACAATTGGTGTGTTAGTTATTGTGGGATGGAAGGCACATTGGTGTGTTGTCAGGTAACACAGATTCTGTGAAAGAATGACTAAGGTTCTAAAAGAATATACACATTTAGCTTAGGGAACAGTTGATCCTTGAACAACAGGGTTGAATCTGTCAGGTCTGCTTGTATGCATTTATTTTTTCAGTAAATCTAGGACAGTACTATAAATGTGTTTTCTATTATGATTTTCTTAATATTTTCTTTCCTTTACTTTGTTGTGAGACTATTACATACAAAATATGTGTTAATGAACTGTTGATGTTACTGGTAAGGCTTCTGATTAATAGTAGGCTGCGAGTAGTTAAGTTTTGGGGGAATCAGAGGTATTTGGAGATTTTTGACTATACTGGGGGTGAGGGAGTTGGTGCCCCTGGCCTCCTCTTCGTGCAGGGGTCAGCTGTGTCAAAGAAAGGAAATGACACAATGCGGTGGGATTGTATAGGAAGGACTTTATCATGTTTTTGGGGTTTTGTTTTGTTTTGTTTTGTTTTGTTTTTTTTCCAGTTTGGTCATGAAGGAGGATTATGTTAGATTTATATTAATGGGGAAGCAGGGGAGAGGCATTTGACGCCAGAGTAGAGCTCATTGGCAGGGAGACTCAGAGCCAATGAATGAGAAGTTTTTAAAATGGTGCTAAAGAGCCTGATTTTGATTCTGTAGAGAACCTTGAGCTAGTGGAAGTTTAAAAAACAGATTATCTGATAGTTTATTAGATGTAATGAAGACACAGGGAATGGACAAAGAGACTAGAAAAGAAGCTATGAAAATAGTTCAGGCAGTAGAACTTAAATTCAGGTTTGTGGACAGAAGTGGATTGGAAGGAGTCAAGACCTCACAGAGGAGGCATTTTCAGGTTGTGGGGACCAGCTGGACATGGGAGATTGGAGCAGAAGAGAGGTGAGAGATTTGTGTCAGTCAGTGGGGGAATGTGGGTGCTCTGACAATGGGCCACAGGTCAGTGTCTGTGTTCCTTGACATTTCTGAATTCAAAGTTATTTCTGTACTTACAGGTGAAATATTGTATTTCCTACCTAATAATGGAACGTTAGGATTCTTTATTTAAAAAAAAAAAAAAATACATATTTTCCTGAAGACACCACATGAGTCCTTGACCTCCCATTTACTGATTTTTCCTAATAAGATTTTTCCCGTTTCTTTTTTCCAGTGGAAAAGATACCATGGTGAAATGGTGGGACCTTGATACCCAGCACTGCTTTAAAACAATGGTTGGCCATCGAACCGAGGTACATGTAAGGTCACGGGCGCAGGGAAAGAATGGCAAGGCAAAAAGATGGTTTTCTTCCTGGGCCTTTCATGGCCCTTTGTTTTTCCTGCTCCTAGTAATCATCATGTGTTGTCTTGAGAGATAGAGAGGTTTGGAGCAGATAGAGCTACTCTGGTGTTTAGTAGAAATTGGCCTTGGATAAGTTTCCAATACATGAATATGAGTTTCATTGATTTTAAATAACGTATCCACCTTTTTGATGATAGGTTTAATGCCAGTGTATATACAGTGCATGGCCCCATGACGTGTAAACCGCAATCTTAGTCATTATAATAGTTGCTCGAACATAGACATTTTCCGTAGAGATCAGGGAGTATTTTATGTCTTTGCATCCTCTTCCATGCTTTGCTCATAGCAGGCTTTCAAAACCGTACCTGGAATTAATTGATGCCAAAAGCAAATTAGATTCTTGGACTGTTGATTCGCAACAATACTTTACATTGTTCTTAAATATTTGAGGCTTAAAATTATCCCATAGACATCAGTGGGGTGCCTTCTATTTGCAAGGTATGGCTGAAGCAAAGAAGTACCGGACTTAAAATCTTCATTTGAGTGGATTCTAGTTAGGAATTGTGCTGGACAGCCATTATCTAAATTTAAGGGTAGGAAATTACAGAGAAACTTCTAGTTCACTGCATAATCAACAGTTCTACCACAGACCATGTTTTCTTTCCAAAAGTGAGATCTCTCTCTCTCTTTTTTTAAAGATTTTATTTATTTATTTGATAGAGCGCACAAGTAGAGTGGCAGACAGAGAGGAGAAGCGGGGAGCCCAGCACGGAGCTCGATCCCAGGACCCCAGGATCATAACCTGAGCTGAAGGCAGACAGTTAACAGACAGAGCCACCCAGGCGCTCCAAGGTTTCTCTTAGTGTATTTTGAAAGGATTACCTTAATAATAGGCTTTGCAAATGTCAGATTTCACTACAGATAGTATACTTAGATTTTTGGATGTCACATCATATATCCTAGAGTCTCCTAAAAATCATATTATTTGAATCTTTTTATACTCTGTAGGTGTGGGGGTTGGTGCTGGTATCAGAAGACAAGCGACTCATTACTGGGGCTTCCGACAGTGAGCTGAGGGCTTGGGACATAGCCTATCTACAGGAGGTAATTGTTTTTTTTGTTTGTTTGTTTTGTTTTGTTTTTGGGTTTTGTTTTGTTTTTTATCATAGGCAATGCCGTGTTTTAGCAGTGTTACAGGCTCATTGAATTTTGAATCAGTTGTAACTACTGAGTACTTCCCATAGCACTAGAAGGCATTTTAAAACTAATCAGAACTTTTTCTTCATTAGTTTAGTTATCCTCCTTTATTTGAACTCTAAGAAGGATACTTTTAGGCTTACACCTTCTGGAGATGCTAATGTTTTAGTTTGTGGGGTTCTTAGCCCAGAGTTCTTGGACCTTTGGGTGTCCATGGATGGACTTCAGGATATCTGGGACCTTTTCCCCTCAGACAAAAATCTGTGTAACATTTGTGTCTGTGTATAAACATATGTTCTGAGAAGAAGTATAACTTTCTCAGATCCTCAAAGATTTTGTGTGGAAAAAGTTTATGGACTGCAGGTTTAGCTGGAGTTAGGTGTGTTGTGTTCTGTAGCTATTCTGGTGGGTTCTTTTGTAGTAGGTTAGGCTTTATCTTTTCTTCATGTCTGGATTGCCTTTGTAGTTCTCTGTGCCAGACTGGCATCTTTCTTCCAGAATATGGCAGTTCTTTCACATAATAAAGTTTTAAAGTTGATGAAGAATCAGTCATCATTTTTTCACCTCAGTTTAAATTACTAGGTTACTAAACCATAGTCCGTGTATTTCGGAAAGTTACCAGAGATAGCATAGTGAATACTGTTTTGTTTGCATTTGGCATAATCAGCTTTTAACATACTCTGGTTAAGTGTCCTACAGCTGAAGAGGTTTGGTCAAAGAGAGCACTTATTCTTGGCCATAAGAATGGATTTCTAAGTCATTAGGGTTAAGAGACATCTGGAACACATTGTTTCAGCTTCTATTTTCCCATTTTTATAAAACAGGTGGCAGGCTTAGAAGAACCAGAGCCCAAGAAAAGCAAAGGGACTTCCCCTGAAATACAGGACACACAGCCTGAGGATGGCGCCCTGGAGACAGACGAAACTCCTGAGGATGTAATTCTTTGTCTTACCCTCATTTGTGTTGAGTCAATGGGAAAAGCGAGAATTGGAGATTTTTTATTTAAAAACTCACAATTATTGTCCTTATAGGGAATATCTTTGTCACCTGCATCTCTTTAGAATCGTACTTTTTCATAGGTTTGACAACTTGCATTTTACTTTGGTCTTCTCCCTTTCTTTTTCCATAGCGCATCCTTACATGCAGAAAAGCTGGTTCTATCATGCGGGAGGGAAGGGACAGAGTTGTGAACCTTGCGGTCGACAGGACAGGCAGGATTCTAGCTTGCCACGTGAGTACCAGTTGTCAGAGAAAACAGGGATGGGGCTATTCCTTTCAGAGACTTGTGCTTGTTTTATATTCCGTGTAGAGATTAATTTTCCCCCAGTTGTCTTAACAATTCATTATGTGCTGCTGGGTAGACTTAATAATCCCTAGCTTCTATTAGCATAATACAGTAATAGTTAATATTATTGTTCTTATTGTTAGCAAGCATTAAATGCATGCTTTTCTGAGCAATTTAAAAGCATTAGCTAGCTTCTTATTTGGTCTTCAGAGCAAAGCTGTGAGTAGGAAGTGGTATTCCCACTTTACACATGAGAGGGCCGTCCCAGAGGGAGGCAGCTGTCCAAGGTAATACAACCCATTGGGGAAGAAAAAGGAACATTATTGTTTTGGTCTTTATACTAAGGAAAAGCTACGTTACAAATTGCCTTTCCTGGACTCACATCAACTTTTCCCTTTCTAGGGAACTGATTCTGTGCTAGAAGTGTTCTGCATCCTTTCCGAAGCAGAAGTTCAGAAGAAAATGGATAAGAAGATGAAGAAAGCCAGAAAGAAAGCAAAGTGTGTTTTTTTGTTTGTTTTTTTTTAATATTTACTATTAATAAAGTATCTTGAATGGGCCACTTGGTACTGATAGAAAAACTATGGCTTCTTTAAAGAAGTAATTACTCTGTTAGCAGTTACTTTCAATACATTTATTTATTTATTTATTTTTCATTCTTTTCAAGACTTTACCTATTCACTTGACAGACAGAGATCACAAGTAGGCAGAGAGGCAGGCAGAGAGAGAGGAGGAAGCAGGCTCCCCGCGGAGCAGAGAGCCCGACGCGGGGCCCGATCCCAGAACCCCGGGACCATGACCTGAGCTGAAGGCAGAGGCCCCAACCCATTGAGCCACCCAGGCGCCCCAGCAGTTACTTTTAAAAGCTAGAGAAGATGTTTGCAGTGCTGGGAGTCCACGTTTTACATTTCCACAGCTTCATAATTAGCATGTTGCTGAGTCGTGAGCTCAGAACCACATAGAAAGGCTTATACAGATTTTTAAAAAATAGCATCTGAATGATTTCTAGTTCTCAAGCCAGCAGGTGTCTTCAGTACCAGCAACCCAGACAGAAGGAAGTTGGGTCACATAATGCTAACCTTGGGGGCTCTGAAGAGAAGGACTATAGAATAGACATTTGGGGCAACATCAGCTTGGAACAGGTTACTATAGTAACCAAAGAAATCAGTTCCACGGTGGTTAAAATTTATCAGGGCTCAAAGAAAAAGTCACCTTGGCAAACCTTGTTTTACCTTTGGTTTATTTGACATAGTTGGACTCGTAAGTGCAGGTTAATTATCTTCTAAAAAGTCTTGAAGTTAGAAAAGTTCACCAGGTACATTTCATTGGAATAGTTTGAATTACAAAACTTACTTGCCCCAGGAAATTTTATGGGCTGTTCCCTTCAGAATCCACTTATCGAGAATACCGATTAAATGGAATAACATTTTATGTCACTGTAGTTCACAAACTACATATACTTCATTATCTAATTCTCATGGTAGTCCTGTGTGGTTAAGGGGCTCTCCCAGGATCACACAGGTTATTGGTCGCCGAGCCACAATTTGGCTCACGTAATAGCAAAGCATCTTCTAGAAAAGTCATCATCTTTTTTTTATCCCCCTATAGATTAAATTCTTCCAAAGGGGAAGAGGAAGACATTGAAGTCAGTGTTGAAATGACTCTGCAAGATGAAATCCAACGGGTGACTAATATCAAAACTTCTGCCAAAATCAAGTGAGTAGAAGTGTAGTATCTGATAGCAATATTGTAGAGATAGTAAGCTGCAAAGTTGTATTGGCTTTTTCATGCTAATTTTGGGCAGTGTGGAGAAATTACATATTTGGAGACCGTGATCATGGCATGCCTGCCCTCACCATGGACCTTATTCATCATCTCGTTGGTTTTATTATAATAACGGTTTCTATTTGTTTAGTTTTCTTTCCTGCTGCCGATTAAAAAGAAAAATGTATACCCCATGCTCCAAAACATTTAAGGTCACTTAGAAAAATTACATACATAAAAGCAAGATACCCATCAGATCCAGTACCTGAGCCCAGTTGTTTTTGGCCTACTGTCCAACACGCAGAGCACTTTCTGTGAAACTCTTTATACTTGCGCAAACATCACGTAGGTTGAGGACACCGTGCAGCCTTTTACTGGAAGCAGTTAACCTTGTGAGTGAAGGTGGTGGAGAGAACATTTATAAATTACTTTCTCACGCAGATCCTTTGACTTCATTCATTCACCTCAAGGAGAGCTGAAGGCAGTCTTCCTGCTGCAGAACAACTTGGTGGAGTCATATTCGCTGCAGCCGTCTGCGCCTGCTCCTCAGCCCGTCAGGACAAGCAGAATCACTCTCGGGGGTCACCGCAGCGACGTGCGGACCCTGTCGTTCAGCTCCGACAACATTGCTGTCCTTTCAGCTGCTGCAGAGTCCGTGAAGATATGGAACAGGTTTGTGAAATGGTGCTCTCCCCGGTTTTATCCAGTCCTGTTGGCTCCCGTGTGAGTGAGGTTCCAGTACTCTTGATGGTGTCTCTTGATTGTGGGCCTGTGGAGTGTAATTGCTTTTTTAAATTTGGTGCAAAAAAACTTTGTCACTGTAGTTGGCTAGAGGAAAACACACAAATAAGCCGCCTACGATTTAAATTCTAGTAGGCTCTTAGTGCTATCCAGTATTTTTACTGTAATTTTTCATTCCTTTCCTAGATGACTATTGTACACCTCTTCTCTCCTCAAGCCGCAAACCCCTCTAGCACCTTTAAGCTGGTGCCTTCCTTCCAAATTCACTGAAAAAAGGAATCATCTAGAAAACATTCATGTGCTCCCAGCATATCTGGCAGTTCACCTGCATCTATACCCATGTAGTCCATCTTCCCTCCTGTTCCTATGTTGGTGCTCCTAACCAACGCTAGCCAGAACTCGCACCTGTGGTCCTGTCTCTGCTCGCCTGCTGGCTGTTGTCCTCCTGCATCTTTGACATTCCCACTCTGTGGGATCGTTTCCAGCAGCATACAAGTATGCTCTAATTCCGCCCATCTGAAAAGAAGTTAATAGCCCTGTCTCCTCCTCAGTCTCTCCAGTTACAACCCGTCCTCTAATTTCTTTTCTCTGTTCTGTCTTCATCTGTCTCCCATCAGGCCTTTCCCCACCTTTTCACCACAGCAGCTCTTGTCACCTCATCAGTGATCTTCATATTTCTGAATCCAGTGACCCGTAAGCTTCATGGGGCACTCTTCTCCTTGAATTGATAACTTTCTCCTCTTTGAAGCACTTGGACTCTCATTACTTCCTCTTCCTCTGCTGGCCGTTCACTCTCTTTGCTGGGTCCTGCTAACCTTTCTGACCTCTGC
The DNA here is from genome assembly GCF_010015895.1 of Lontra canadensis. Lineage (NCBI taxonomy): Eukaryota > Metazoa > Chordata > Mammalia > Carnivora > Mustelidae > Lontra > Lontra canadensis. The sequence continues at coordinate 2,495,205 of NW_022631069.1, read as the reverse complement.
GTGTTGCAATACTTCAGGGCAGAGTCTTTGGACCACTTCTCTGTCTACTCACTTTATGAGCTTTCTCTGAGCTGACGATGCATGAATTTCTTCCTCTAGCCTTAGCCTCTCCCTGAGCACCAGACCCTTACATCTAAGTCTTCCGTTTGCTTCACCACCCGGCTGTCTGATTGGGTAGTTCCATTTTTTATATGGCCCAAACCATGCTTGTGATCTTCTCTCTCCCATGGTCTCCCCACCTGTTGCTCCTATAGACTTTCCCCGTCCTTCCAGTTGTTCTCCCCCAGATGCTGCGGCCATTCTTTCCTCTCCTAGGTCTAGGTCACCAGCAGATCCTGCAGCTCCAGCTTCAGAACTGAGCGTCCAAGCGCGTGTCGTTCCCTCTGCTGCCACCCCCACTCATCTGCCATTGTCTCTCCCCGGAGTGGTTGTGATAGCTTCCTGGCGGGTCTCCCCGCTGCATGCCCCACTGGAGTCTCTTGTCCACATGGCCACCAGTGTGATCTTCATAATGGAAGTGGCACCACTCCTAGTAGCCCCACCTCATTCTGCCTAGAAGCCAAAGTGCTCATAGACCTCACCTTTTGCTCCCGTCCTCTTCTGCTGTACTACAGCCCACTGAGCTTTTCTGTGCCCTTAAAACACAGCAAGAACGTGTCCCTGTTGTGGGGATTGAACTCCTGTTCTTTGTGCCTGAAACTGTCGCCCACCCTCACTCTCCTCCTCTCTTGCCCCCAGTGTTTCTGCTGTCACCTGGTAGACCGGTGTGGTGCATGCTTGTCTCATTGCTAAAGAATGTGAGGGCTTACAAGCTTCAGGGCTGTTTAACTGTTTAACTCACTGTTAAACCTTCAACGCCTAGATTAACATCTGGCATTCAGCAAGTGATGAATGAAGTGGGCATTTGATGTACATCTGTTGAAGGGATGAATGTTTATCGTCCAATAAAATGAACTTGTAGAGATATTTCATAATAGGCTAATTTGATTTGTAATCCTGTGGACTCATTTACTTCTTTGTGGTGGCACATTGGGCTCTACTGAATCCGGCAGATGCTTTTTTTCCGGGGGGGAGAGTCCCAATTTTATATACTATTCCTTAGGATTAGGAGCCCCCCCCAGCCCCCCAAAAAAGATGCCACTTAAATTTTTTTCTCTTGACTCTAACTGGGTATGAGCCGAGCTCTGTGTGGCTAGGTGTGTATTGAACGAGTGCGCTGACCTCTAAGACGGGGAAGCAGGTTTTCCTAACATGGGGTTCTTTATTACTTCTTCCTCACAGGGCCACACTACAGTGTATCCGCACAATGACCTGTGAATACGCGCTGTGCTCGTTCTTCGTGCCTGGTGATAGGCAGGTGGTCATAGGAACAAAGGTAAACTTAGACTTCTTGGATTTTGGAGGCTTTTCTACTCAATATTCTTAAAGTCGTTTGAGAACTCTGGTTCCTGTTTTTGCATATTGGAAATGAATGGGAGCTGGATAATAAGTTGGTAGTTCATTGCCATTTTTTGAGGGGTTTTCGTTTTAGTTTTGTTTTGTGTTTTTTAAAAAATCAAACCTTATGTCAGACTCTGAGGAAGGAAATGACAATCATGACCTTGAGAGAACTGTCATTCATATTTTGCTGGCCTTTGAGGCATCTCTTCACGAGCACATGCGTAATTGCGATTTGAGAAGACTGATAAAATATACAGAGTACCTAGTGTCCAGCTTGGTAGGTAGAAGCATTCAGTAAAGACACACTGACTAGTCCTCATTGCCACTTGCCAGTAAGATCATTGGATGGATTCAGATTCTCCCCCTTTTAGAATGGGTAAATTGCTGCAAGTCCTAGAACTTGTTTTAGTGTGTTTCCTTATCTCTATAACAGGATGACAACTGTGCTTTTTGACAGTGGCTTTTGCACTAGGTGGGCCTAGGTTTGAATTCTAGATTTCCCACTCACTGGGTGTGAGAACTTTGGGCAAGGTACTTGCCCCTGTAGGCCTTGGTTTTCTCATGTTAAATGAGGTAAATAACCCACTCACCCTACAGAAAGCACTTACCACAGAAACTAGCTCACAGTGAATAATGAGTAAATAAGAGCTGGGAGCAGAAGGACTGATAATAGGAATAGCAGTGAGAATAAAATGAAATAAGGTCTTTGGAATACTTTGAAAAGTGCTTTGTAAGGATTTGTCATTATATACAATTGTTTTATGAGAAAACCTGTGTGTCACAATGGGTATTTTTTGCCCAGCTAAAAGGTTAAAATAAACCAGAGAGATTTTAGAGTCACTGTCAGGGAATGAACATTAAATTCCAATTACAAGTTTCTCTCGTTTGTCATTCATTCTTTTGGTGAGTGTCCCCTCTGTTGTTTTTGTTAGAACATTTCGTGAATATCTTGAAGTCTACCAATATGACTAAAGTGCAGTACGCAGATCCCCGCCCAGTCTCTATGCAAGGCAGTTAATGTACATGGTATCATTTCATGCCCACAAACACGTTGAGAAGCTGGTGCTATAAACCCCATTTTATAGATGAGAAAACAAGCTGTTGGAGGTGAATTCATCAACAGAGCCAGAGGCAGGCAGCCCTGGGAATCAGGTCTTCCTTACACTCTTGCCACCCCATATGCAGAAGACCATCATAGAGGAGGCTTTGCCATTGTGTATGCCTTGCTGGCACTACAATCACATTATTTTTATTTATTTAGTTAAAAAAATTTTTTTTCTTGTTTTTTGTTTTTTTGTTCTTGATTAGCCAAGTTCTAAGCAGGAAGTGTGACTCATTGTTTTCTAAGCTTTTGCATTTTTGTGTTTTTTGTTTTGTTTTGTTTTTTGCTCTCCCTAGCATCATAGGTAGTTACTTATTTCTCATTGTCAGTGTATTCTAGAGAAGGAAACCAAAACTAGATGGTTAAGCCAGTTACGGTTAAAGTTTATTAAACTTGAAGGGTTTTTAGGTGTATCTGCTTTAGTGTATCTCCTGATTTGCCTCTGGCCATGCTATTTCCCTTGTGAAGTTGGAGAACCAGCAAATGTGACAAGAGGCCAGGACTGCCAGGTTGCACGGTTCCGTCGTCGTGCTGCCGAGAGGCCTGCCAGAATTAACCCAGCATGTCCACGGCATCTGTTCAGACAGGAGGCACAGAGGGGGCATGTGGGATCCATTTGCTAAGCCGTTGGCCACATGGTCACTGGTCGGCTATGAAATCTTTCGTAAGCTATGTAGGCATGACTCTTGGAGGTCGTGGGTGTGCTCTTGGAGCTGTGTTCATTTTGTGCCTTCCTCAGACAGGAAAGCTGCAGCTTTATGACTTGGCCTCAGGAAATCTGCTGGAGACAATAGACGCACATGATGGAGCTTTATGGTCCTTGTCCCTCTCTCCAGATCAGGTAATGAAACCAGATGTTAGAATCTGGACTGGAGTACTTTCCCGTTTCTTAAATCAGAATTTACTGCTGCCTAACAGATTTCTTTGGGGTTTCTTAAAGAAGAAGGCCCGCTTCTTATCTGATCTTTAAATTTCCTATGTTGATGGCATATCATGTGCCTGATAATATGAATAGCTGTCATTATCAAGTGCATTCTTGTTCAGCTGCTCTTGACCGCCAGCTGCATGGCATCCAATTGCTTACCCTCAAGAGTTTTCACCAGTGGTTTGTGCTACTTCCTAAGAGGAAATAGTTCCTTGGGCACCATAGTGCGGAGGATGGAGTAGACTTTCCTATTCCCCTTTTAGTCTATATGTCTATGACCATATAAGTCTAATATTGATTCAAGTCAATAAGGGGGTGCTTCCCTTCAGAGGAGTCACCTTGGAGAACTGTATACTTACTCAAGTCATGGTGCTGTTGCTCAAAACATTTTGAGGTATTTTTTGGACCATAATAATAATAATTTGAATCTTCTCAATAGTGTTGAAACTTTGTCCATTGAATGTAGATACCATTTTTGGAAAAAACGGGATCTGGAATTTTAGAGTGGTTATGCCATTTGGGGTCAGAACAAAACGGCATTTAAAATTTAAATAATAGGGCGCATGGGTGGCTCAGTGGGTTAGGCCTCTGGCTCTGGCTCAGGTCATGATCTCAGGGTCCTGGGATGGAGCCCTGCATCGGGTTCTTCTCAGCGGGAAGCCTACTTCCCCTTCTCTCTCTGCCTCCCTCTCTGCCTACTTGTGATCTCTCTGTCAAATAAATAAATAAAATCTTTAAAAAAAATTTTTAAATAGTAGTAACATACATTTGTAGGGAATTCTCTTCCTGAAAAGTATTTTTATGTCCATCATGTCTCATTGTTATTTGTATAATGGTTTTGTAAACTAGATAGTTTTTGTCATCACAGTGACACTAAGGATCATTGGAAGGTTGTTTCCTATGTTACTAATCTCAAATGGCAGAATAAACACCTGAGATCTAGTTTTCTGACCCTAGTTCTCTATACTTTAATACTATGTTGTATTGACTAATTTTCTTGATGTTGGAAACAGTTTCAAACATATTTTAAGCAGGGACATTGCAGGATAAATTTATACTTTTCTGAGGTAAATACTTGAATAAACTTATTTTGATATTCCAGTCTGTGTATATTTGTCAAACCATTTTATTAATTTATTTGTATATTTTTATATAAATATATATATGTGTGATTTATATAATTTGTTAATTAATAGCAAATTCTTCTGATTGGTGCTTTCTTGGGTGGAGCAAGAAACCCTACAATGTTCAGAGTCTTTCTGATGCTGAACAAAAGTATACAGAACTTTACACTAGTTACCATCTGTCTACATTAGCCCCTGCTAGGAACAAAAGTATAACTAGAACTTTACACTAGTTACCATCTGTCTACATTAGCCCCTGCTAGGTCTGTGGCAGCAGCCCCAAAAGAGCAATGAAAGGGGTTAGGAAGGAACCACATTTTTCTAAATTATTCTCCCATGCTATTAAATAAAAATGGCCTTTTAAAAACAATTTTGATATATAACTTCTTACCCAAGTTTCTGTAATAAAATACTTTTTAATTGCAATGTCATTGGCTTTTCAGCGTGGCTTTGTGACAGGTGGTGCAGATAAATCTGTCAAGTTCTGGGATTTTGAGTTGGTAAAAGATGAAAATAGTACCCAGAAGAGGTGAGTAGACGTTTTTAAATTTCTGTCCTTTTTTTGGAATGAGAATGGGGAACCACTGAAGGGGCTTTCGACATGTGTATTTTGCTCCAGGGAGTTTTTGGAATTTCTATCAGCCTTTGTAGAGCACTCATTTCTTTCTTTTTTTCTTCATGCTTTCCATCGTGCTAGACTTTCTGTGAAGCAAACCCGAACCTTGCAACTAGATGAAGACGTTCTGTGTATCCGTTACTCTCCCAACCAAAAGCTGTTGGCTGTGTCTTTGCTGGACTGTACTGTAAAAATTTTCTATGTTGACACTTTAAAGGTACAGTGATTATGCCTGGAAATAGTTTCTGTCTTTCTTACTGACCATGGGTTGAGATTGGAAAGTGGCCTTGACTGTGCCTAGCCGTGCTATATTTCTAAAGATGTATGTGTGAATCAAAACATTGTAGGTGCACTAGGAAAGCAAGACTTTTTAAAGAACCCTTTGGCTCTAAATTTTGCTTAAAGCAAGTTGTATTTCATAAGCTCAGAAAATGTGTAGACAGAACATCCTGTGGCAGCCAGGAGTGGAAGAACATTACTGCGTCTCCTGGGCAGTGATTCCGCACTTGGCTGGACACCAGGATCATTTGGGTTGCTTTTAAAAATTGTAGATTACTGGGCCCTAGGCCCAGAGTCCGGAGGACTGCAGTAGGCCTGGGAACATTGTTGGAAAGCAGGTGCCCAGAGTCTTCGCTGTTGCAAAGTGTCACGGCTATGAGCTGCCTTTGGTGGCTTGTCTTCTTTGAAAATATAAATAGAAAGCAATCCATGGTAGTGTTTAGGATTGTATCTTAAAGTTCTATTTTAGATCCACATGTAACAAACAATGCCTATATCTTGTACACAGACATGAATTATTTACATTCTTTTTTTTTTTTTTTAATAGTTCTTTCTTTCACTCTATGGACACAAACTGCCTGTTATATGCATGGACATCTCTTATGTAAGTAAAATTTAGTGTCTTAGTAACAAGCTGTCTTTTCCAAAGCACCTTCTTCGTTCTTGGCTAGCTATCTTCATTTTAGAGTATTTTTTCATCCTGTTGTATATCTTTCTCCCAAAAATCCATTAAATAATGTATATTGTAAGCGTATCTCATGTGTTCTGTGTGTGTGTGTGTATTACTTTAGTGCTACCAGGATAGGTTCACAAATATCTGAGTTAATCCTTAAAACTAACTTCCTGTTGTGGATTCCCCAGATGGTATTTTGTTGTCTAAAACACCATAATTGGTAGAGCACCCTAAAATACAAAAGACTTTAAAAAAGCCATCCCCCTTTCTTCTGAAAGATAATTTCAGTGAAGAAGATAGAACTTGGTTTGGCTTTGTATTTGGACATTTACAGTATTTTGCACTACATCTGTACTGTTAGTCTCTTGACCAAAATCATATTTTTTGCAGTGTTGAGTTACGGATAAGAGTGGGAGTAATGTATTGTTTTTTTTAAAGATTTTATTTATTTATTTGACAGAGACATAGCGAGAGAGGGAACACAAGCCAGGGGAGTGGGAGAGGGAGAAGCATGCTTCCTGCGGAGCAGAGAGCCCTAAGTGGGGCTTGATCCCACGACCCTGTGATCATGACCTGAGCCAAAGGCAGACGATTAATGACAGCCGCCTGGGCACCCCTGGGTGGGAGTAATGTATTTAGAGACAGCGTCTGGCCTGTGTGAAAGGACTGCCATCTTTGACCAGTACTTAACAGTAAGTAGGCAGCGTGAGATAGTTCCAGTGGTCTTGTTACGCTGACAACTATTTGAATGAGGCATTGACATAAGAAAGATAATAGAACATGGGATAAAAGGCTGGGTAGCAAATATTCTAGTAGATTCTTTCCCAGACTCTTCTTTTCTCCCTTTTACCTCTTTCCCCAAATCCTGTGACAGAGATGAGCTGTTCTTCTCCCTACTTAAGGAAGTAAATAGGTAACAGACACCAAGGCACAGTACTGCCCTATAGCAATACGAAAACTTGGGAGCCATGAGTTCTTGCTTTTGCTCAACAAACTTTTTAAGGAAATCTTAGATACAAGCAAAGAAATAGGTGCTCTTCATAGAGATGAAATTTATATTGATTTTAATGTTTCTGAAAGAAAAGGGTTAGTCTTTCTTTATCTAACTGTAGAGTTTCTGATAATCAGGTCAAGTAATGGTTCCCTTTTCTTACTTATAGGATGGAGCACTAATAGCAACGGGCTCTGCTGACAGGAATGTGAAAATCTGGGGTTTGGATTTTGGGGACTGCCACAAGTCTCTCTTTGCACATGATGACAGGTAGGTGCAGTCTTTTCAAAGATGTCCTTTTGAGTCCTGTACGTATCATTTCCCCTGAGCGTCTGTGTCTATTCAGTCAGAAATTTAAAATTCTAAAATACAAATAACCAAGCATGCTAGAACTACCTTTTTAAAACTGTGTGCGAGGCTCTTCACTAACATGGAATTTGATGGCATTTGATCACTTTTCTCACTTTTCAGTGTGATGTACCTACAGTTTGTGCCCAAGTCCCACCTCTTCTTCACCGCTGGGAAGGACCATAAGATTAAGCAGTGGGATGCGGACAAATTTGAACACATACAGACTCTGGAGGTGACCTCTGGCCTTCTTTGCTTGCTCAGTACTTCAGAACTTTTAAGATCGAGTGATGTTCTGCCACTCAGATAGAGCAGGTTTCGGTCAAGGAATAAAGTGTTCCCTCTCAGGGTTTCTGTTTTTGTGTCTTCTCTCTCCAGGGGCACCACCAGGAAATTTGGTGCTTGGCCGTAAGCCCCAGTGGAGACTATGTTGTGTCATCATCGCATGACAAATCTCTGAGACTTTGGGAAAGAACAAGGGAGCCTCTTATTCTTGAAGAGGAAAGGGAAATGGTAAGGACTCAGGCTTGGTTACAGAATGTGCTGGTGGTTGGATGTCTAGTTCTGTTTAGTGTGGCCACCCCTCAGCCAGTGCACATCCAGGCACCCCCAGAAGAGGTTTCCAACACCACCGTCAGCCGTCTCAGCAGGCACACAGACACAGAAGTGCCTCTAGGGGATTGCGTTTTGAAAGAAGCAACTTTTCACTGTCTCCTTTCACTTCGTGTGGAGACCATGGTGGTTCTTCTGGATTAATTTATATATGTCTTTTGCAGCAAAGGGAAGCAGAATATGAGGAGAGTGTGGCCAAAGAAGACCAACCTGTAGTAAGTAAATTTTGGGGGACCCTGAGATTGTAATTATCTTGTTGGAATTTACTTTAATTTCAAGAATTTCTGATAGAATTAGGATTGGAGCCAGATGCCCAAGTCATCACCAGCTGGTGTGGAAAGCAGTCTGTGTAGTCGTGTTTGATTCAGTTGTATATCCTGATTTTGTGGGACAAATGACTGACCAGATTTGGTATTGGGTGTTTGTCATTTTGGCTTTTTGTTGTTGTTGTTATTAAGGAGGCTTCAGAGAATCATAGAACAAAAATAAAAATCAAAAAATTTTAGAAATTGGGCATTTCTTTATACTTTTAGAGAGTAGGATATTCTTAGGATAATGGATATAAAATATCCATTAATAGTTAATATTATCTGGTTAATAGTATCTGGCACTTACTAAGTACTCCATTAATTGAGTAAGTACTCTGTTATCATAACACAGTGATGCCTGTTCTTTTCTGGATATAGGATTCATTTACTGGTTCTTTAGTGCCTATCAATATTTTTAAAGGATCTCTTTGTTTCTGGCAGGTTCCAGGAGAGACTCAAGGTGACAATTACTTTACTGGAAAGAAAACTATTGAAACCGTTAAAGCAGTAAGTTGATACACATTCTGTCTCTATATCTGTGGATATATGCATTTTTAAGGAGGAGCCCAACTTTCGAGTGAAAGTTTTTAACAACCTTTTGAGGCAAAAAGTTGATGAAATTCATAGATGGAGCTCAGAACATTGTTGTCCTCCCTTTTAACAAGGACAGGAGTCGTGCTGAATCAGCACATGGTTTCTAGAAAGGAAGGCTCAATCTCCTGGAAGCAGCACCTCTCAGGGGTCCTGGAGGCTGCCCTACTCCACATGTGTATATCCGTACGGCTTTACCTGAACCCAAAACACCTCGTCTTCTCTCTGTAAATTAAACAGAAGAAACACCAGAGATGTTGTCACATGTTGTTCTGCACTCTTAGCACTAATTTATTAAACTGATTCAAGCTAGTTGGTACTTTTCTAGTCAGGCCTTTCAGTTGCAGCATTCTGGGATGCTGGCGGAGTGGAGGGGCATGGTGATAACTTCTCTCCTTTGTCGCCATCTCCATAGGCTGAGAGGATCATGGAGGCTATCGAGCTATATCGAGAGGAGACTGCAAAAAGGAAGGAACACAAAGCCATTTGTAAAGCTGCAGGGAAAGAGGTGAGACAGTCTGTGAGTTACACCCTGAGAAACATGTGTCCATGGAATTCCTGAGATGAACACCATCGCTGTGGGAGTTACTGACTCGGATCAGGAAATGACATAAATGTAATAGTCTTCTCTAATTCAAATAGTAGAAAGGAGTTGAGGGACTGGGAGGAGGGGAGCTGGGTCTTAATAAAAAGCAAGGGGGCAGAAATCACAGACTGAGGTGCTCAACGCATGGAGCAGAAACTGCTCCTGCCGTGGTTTCGGACGCACCACAACCCTCACAGATTTCCAAATGAATTCTATTTCCTAGACTCATTAGCACTCTGGAAACTGAAAGGCCTGATTATTCTTGTATATTCTTTAAAAACGGTACTGTTTTCACCCTGCCTGTGACAAGCACTATCAAATTCTTCTTTTTATAATGACTTGATCTAATCATTTCTTCACAGGTTCCTCTTCCCATTAACCCCATCCTGATGGCTTATGGCAATATCTCTGTGAGTAAAGTGTATACCAGTTTCCTCTTGGTTACTCAGAGGTTACTTTCAGGGACAAGGGAGGGACAGTAGGAAGTACAGAGGCATGATTTGAGGCTGGATGTATTGGGAAATACTTCACCATTAACATTCTCTCCAGGGTATTGAGTGTTTTAAAAGGAGTGTTTTACTGTAACTTCTAAGTCACCCATTTTGGTTGCATTGGACTAGCATTCTCCTATTTTTTTTCTTTTTTTTTTTTTTTTTTTTTTTTTAAAGATTTATATCTATTTGTCAGGAGAGCATGAGAGCACAAGCAGGGGGAGCAGCAGGTAGAGGGAGAAGCAGGCTCCCTGCTCAGCAGGGAGCCTGATGTGGGACTCAGTCCCAGGACCCTGGGATCATGACCTGAGTCAAAGGCAGGCACTTAACCAACTGAGCCACCCAGGCATCCCGCATTCTCGTATTTTCTAGTGCTTATTTACGTTCAGTATCCAGAGCCATCTGAAGATTCTCTTCATCTAAATGAACTTTGAAATTGAGATTTTTGGAGGAAAAGTTGATATAAATCAGATAAAGGAGGAAAGAGAGAGAAATGTATGCTTACGTAGCAGTCTCCAGTTACTTAGTACTTAACTTGCATGTCTCATTCATCATGGTCATCATGTGAGTCAGTGTGGCCTCATTTTACAGATGGGCAATTGGCCTGACTCATGCATAGAAGGGAACAGAGTTGGGAAGTGGCGGAGCTGGACGGTGAACCCACATGGGACAAACTCTAAGCCCGGGCATGTATTGCCATCTTAGTGCATTGTTTCTCTGAGTGGGATCCATGGTTTTTTAGAGGGGAATTAGGGAACTTCAGTAGAAACCAACCTAGAGTATTGCTAAGGCTGTTGTGCTTCCTTCATAGCCTTCAGCTTATGTGTTGGAGATCTTTAAAGGAATCAAGTCGAGGTGAGTTCCAATGTACAATGTCTATAATTATAACAACTAACAGCATTTATTGAATGCCTGTCTGACCATGAAATAAACAGAAATTATAATTCATGGTTATTTTCTTCTAGGTTTAATTATGTCCACATTTTGGTGGAAAATAGTATATTATACTGTCCTTTCTGAAGCAGAACTAGGAGGCTCCTCGTAAAGTATGAAAGGAGATACTTCTAGAGACAAATGAAAGGAAGTCCTATTTTATATTGTAGGTAATGAAATCATCTATTATCAGTCACAAGTACCACCTGGTAACCTTTTTTGGTTGTGTATTTGCTTTGGCTTATTTCCTGTGTATATACACAATTGGAATCCTATGTATTTAATTTTATGTCCTTTTCTTTTTCATGAAATACTTCCTAAGCATTTGCTCAAGTTATTAATATTCTTCAAAAATATTCGTTGAATTATGTCAAAACATTCCATCGTATGGATAATTATTATTGGATTTGCTTTAATTTTTTTGCTTTTGATCCGTATTGCTTCGGTGAACACCATAGGAATCTTTGTTGTAGCCTAACAATAACTGATCAGTCGGCATGAGCTTTTGAAAGGTCTGTGTTGCTGAATTACTTTCCAGAAAGCTTATAGTGATTTTGACCAGGCTTTAAAAAATTCTTTGCCAGTTTTGGAGGCAAAAGGTGGTATTGTATTATTTTAATTTCTTTCAGCTAATAACAGATTTATATTTGTTGGCCATTTGTGGGTTTTTTTCTGTGAATTTTTAGTTATTTGCCCTTTCTTATACTCTTCAGTAGTTTCTTACTGGATTTTAAGAATTCTTTGTGTCTTTTCTCATATATTTTTAAGATAATGTTTCTTGTTTGTGATTTACCTTTGGATTTTATTTATGAGTTTGATGTTCTGAAAGTTATTTTCATCAAAACTCTTAATATCTAAATGTGTCCCTTACAACAAGAAATAAACAGACCTGTCTGAGGATCTGAAACTTCCCTGGAGAAATGTAAAACAAAATTTAAATTAATGGAAGTGTTGTGCATTCCTAGAAGGGAAGATTCTGTGTTCTAAAGATTTAGGAGGTTTTTTTGTTTTGTTTGTTTTTTTAAACTAGTTATAGGTTTGTGAGTGCAGTTGAAATCCTCTTGAGATTTGGAATTGGAGTTGATGAAATGATCCTAGAACTAGTTCAAGAAAAGTAAAACAAAACAAGCCAGAAGATTAAAAAGCTAGATTAAAAAGCTGTGAAATTAGCAAAACTAAAATATTACAGGATTATTGTCAGACTCAATCATTAAACAGACTTGAAAGCCCTGAAACAGAATGTCATATGTCTCAATGTATGGCAGAAAGAAGTATCATATAAAGGTGTAATATTCAACAATAGACTTGGGAGAAATTAGTTATTTCTCAAAAAAAAAAAAAGTGTCCTAGCATGCCATGGACCAGAATGCATCAAATAGATTAAAATATTAAGTATAAAAATAAAATATTAAAAAGAGGGAACCATCCAGAATATAGATGAATAATTAATTCAACCCTAAATGGGTAAGTTCTGTTCAAATATAAAAGTGGGAGGGAAAAATAGTAAAAGATTTAAACACTGAATGTGTTGAGTGATGTGGCATTTTTAATGTTTATCCCCTTCTTCAGTGAGCTGGAAGAGTCTCTGCTTGTGCTGCCTTTTTCTTATGTCCCAGACATCCTGAAGCTCTTCACTGAATTCATCCAGCTGGGCTCTGATATTGAACGCCTGTGCAGGTGCCTCTTCTTTCTGCTCAGGTAACAGCCTTTCCTAAGAATACTGTGTGTGCTCAGCCTACACAAGTACACTGCTCCAGTGCTACTTGAACTGATGGTGTCGACACTCTGGGATTCCGAAGTCCGATGTTTCAGACTGAGAGATGGTTACAGGACTTCACTGTTGTGTGACATAAATTGTTATCCCGTAGAATCAGTCATGTCCTTAAACAAGGAGAGCGATGGCCCACCTCTTTAAGTCACAAGATGGAGCATGGCTCAGGGATGCTTGCGTAAGCATGGATCTCCAGGTTGCAGTAGCTCTTGTCCTTATCTGTTTGCTGAGAACCTGTTACTGAATGGCCAGTTTGTCTCATTTGTGTTGTTTTTTTTTTTTTTATTATTTGCTTGTCTGTTTATTTGTTTGTTTTTAACTCTAAGCAAAACAATTGAGTTTTGTCCTCATAGCAGCATTGTAAGGAATGATGACTTTATGTTTCACGTCTGTATAGAAACAAATGGAAAAGTAAGGGGATACAGGGAGAGAAGGAAGAAACAAAATACGTTTTTTGGATTATTCTTAAATATGAACAATTCTTCTTAGTGTGTAATTGAGAAGAATGTATTTTTTTTTAAATTTTATTTATTTATTTGACAGAGATCACAAGTAGGCAGAGAGGCAGGCAGAGAGAGAGAGAGAGAGGAAGCAGGCTCCTGAGCAGAGAGCCCAATGTGGGGCTCGATCCCAGGACTCTTGGATCATGACCTGAGCCGAAGGCAGAGGCTTTAACCCACTGAGCCACCCAGGCACTCCAGAATGTATTTTATAGGAGTTTAAAATATACCCTTCTTGTATCCTTCTCTCTGCACCCCAGTCTCCAACTGTTATAGCAGAGAACAGAGAGACTGAACACTCTTTAAAACGCTCTTATGAAGACAAAATACAAACTAATCAACCAATACCAAATAGTTAAAAAAAAATCCAAACAGGTATATTTAATGAAATGGTATTTGAATTGATCTATTTTCATGCTTCTTAGTTCTTTGTTCCTTTTATTCCATTAAGATAGTAGCAAAAGAAAGACAGTGATGTGTTTATAGTATTCCATTGCCATATTTTAATTCTGGGCAAGTCCTGAGCCTTGTGGTGGTACTCAACAATGTTACTGATAATTTCTTGTCGCTGTGGCCTCTGTACTTTTGAAATCAGGGTTACTGATTCTAACTGAGACACTATGAGGGCTCGGGCATGTCGGGGGGTCGTGGATGGAGAGTGCCATACAGGTCCTGCAGCGGGCCCTGAGCTTGAGGATGTACACCAGGGGGCATGAGTTCATGGATGTCATCTTGGATTCTAGGTCAGAGTCTGACACTGATCAGGAACTCCTTTTTGCTGAGGCTTCACTAGAAATATTAATAAACCTTAGTTGAGTTAGCATATCTTAGAGTGCTCATTTCTCTCTGAGTGTTCCATAAAATACTATTGTCAGAGTCTGTGGCCACATGGTAGATGGCTGCACAAAGAGCCAGCTTTGCAAATAAGTTGAATGTGTCATAACTTACGATAGTAGTGTTAAAATTGACATCAGATAAAACTGAGTAACAGGGGAGAAATACCTTTTTAGCTGTTTTTTGCCAGCATTTCTGTATTGCCATGATGATAGGGTAAAATGAATCCTTTGGGGTTTTTTTTTTGTTGTTGTTTTGTTTTGTTTTTTTTACTTTGATATTGTCAGTTTGCTTTTCTAGAAGGGGGTAAGCAGAGCCAGAACCACTACCTCTCTTTGTAACGTGACTGTTTTGTTTTCATATTAGGATTCACTTCGGGCAGATTACTAGTAACCAAATGCTTGTGCCAGTGATTGAAAAGTTAAAGGAAACAACTATTTCAAAAGTCAGCCAAGTCCGGGTAGGTATCCTTGTAGAGAAGTACAGTAACTAGGGAGAAATCCTGGTGTGTATGTGTGTGACTTAGAAGTAGCACAGTGAGCTGTGCCTTGTCTCTGGTGGTACTGACCAGACATCTGTCAGTATTTGAGGGAAGATTTTTGTTGGAGCTGGTAGCAATAGAAAAAAGAAAACAAAACCAGACCAGAAAGACCTTAGATGAGGGATGAGTAAGAACACCTGAAGCATTGGTTCTCCTGACTCACATATACTGCTGTATTGAATGAAGTGAGAGAAGGGTCATTTAATCTTTCTTATCTGCTCCCCCCATCCCCAGGATGTTATTGGATTCAACATGGCAGGTCTTGAATATCTCAAGAGGGAATGCGAGGCAAAAAGTGAAGTTATGTTTTTTGCTGATGCGACCAGCCAGTTGGAAGAAAAGAAGAGGAAGAGAAAAAAGAGGGAGAAGCTAATTTTAACATACACTTAGAACTCAAATGTGGTGCCCCTTTTTTTTTTTATTTAAAAGGACTTCTAAACAGTAGAATTGGTGTCAACTTGAAAATAACCAAGTAACAAAAGTTTGTTTGGTTACAAAAGGTGTCAGGATGTGGTTTCCAGCTTTGCCTGAAGAAAAGCCCAGTGCGGGACTGCGGGCATGATAATGTAAAATCTTCCCATGCCCCCAAAGGTTGAGCCCTTCAGGAGTTGTTCCATTGTATTCCAGCAGGGAACAATGAACTTTTTTTTTTTTTTAACTAGTTTTTTACTAGAGCTGAAATGAACATTTCAAAAGTTTTGCTTATTTCTGTGATAACAGAAGATTCAATGATGTGTTACTCTTTGTAGTACGTTTTGCTTCTACAGAGAGTGTCAGGTGCACAATTCATTGCCCTCTTCCATTAAATGCAGTCTTGGACTTACAGAGCTGAAAAAGACCATAAAAATTCACTAAAACACCCTCTTTCAACTTTACCTCTTACAAGGGGTTACATCTGTATATAAAAATATCTAATTGTTAATTTTTTATAATTCTCCAAATAGTTGTTTCTAATTAAACTGTAGTCAAGCTGAGATGCCTTGCCGGACTTCTGGGTGATTGATGCCATATAAATACATACATACATATGTACATGCATGGTAAGAATTTGGGGAGGTGGGAATATTCTAGAAGAAATGGACAAAGGCTTGGGCCTGGCTTCTATTCGTCGGAAGTTTTTAAGTTACTGCCCCAACCTTGTTGCAGTTCTGTGCAGACGTCTGTGTCCTTTTTTTGATGTTTTTTTAAAAGATTTATCTAAATTCCAGTTAGTTAATATACACTGTAATATTAGAGTCACACGCCCAGCACATTTGATTCAACACTTCCGTACAACTGGTGCTCATCACAAGTGCCCTCCTTAATCCTCATTACCTGTTTAGCCCATCCCCCCACCCACCTCCTCTCCAGTAACCATCAGTTTATTCTCTGTAGTTAACAATCTGTTTTTCTTGGTTTGTCTCTCTTTTTTTTTTCCCCTTTGCTTTTTTTCTTAAATTTCACATATGAGTGAAATCATATGGTATCTGTCTTTCTCTGACTTAATTTCACTTAGAATTATACTGGCTGGCTCCATCCACATCATGGCAAATGGCAAGATTTCATTCTTTTTGATGGCTGAGTAATATTCCATTGTGTGTGTATATACTACATCTTCCTTATTCATTCATCAGTGGATGGACATGTGTTCTGTTTCCATATTTGGTTGTTGTAGATAATGCTGCTATAAACATCTAAAGGTGCATGTATCCTTTTGAATTAGTATTTTTGTATCCTTTGGATATATACCCAGTAATGCAATTGCTGGATCATAGGGTAGTTCTGTTTTTAATTTTTTGAGGAAGCTCCATGCTGTTTTCCAGAGTGGCTGCACCAGTTGGCATTCCCACCAGCAGGGCAAGAGAGTTGTCCTTTCTCCACATCCTCACCAACACTTGTTTCTTGTGTTGTTGATTTTAGCCATTCTGACAGGTGTGAGGTAATACCTCCTTGTGGTTTTGATTTGCATTTCTCTGATGGTAAGTGATGTCGAGCATCTTTTCATCTATCTGTTGGCCATCTATGTCTTCTTTGGAAAACTATTCATGTCTTCTGTACATTTTTAAATTGGATTAGTTGTTTTGGGGTGTTGAATTTGATAAGTTCTTTATGTATTGGATATTAACCCTTTACCAGATATGTCACTTGCAAATATCTTCTCCCATTCTATTGCCCTTTAGTTTTGTCAACTGTTTTCTTTACAGTGCAGAAGCTTTTTATTTTGATGAAGTCCCAATAGTTTATTTTTGCTTTTATTTCCCTTACCTCAGGAGCAATATCTAGAAGTTGCTATGGCCAGTGTCAAAGAGGTTACTGCCTCTGTCTTCCAGGATTTTGATGGTTTCCTGTCTCACATTTAGGTCTTTAATCCATTTTGAATTGATTTTTATGTTTGATGTAAGGAAGTGGTCTAGTTTCTTTCTTTTGCATGTTTCTGTTTGGTTTTCCCAACACCACTTGTTAAAGAGACTGTCTTTTTGACATCAGATATTCTTTCCTGCTTTGTCAAAGATTAATTGACCATATAGTTGTGGGTCTATTTCTGGGTTTTCTTTTCTCTTCTATTGTTCTATGTGTCTATTTTTGTGCCAGTACCATACCTAGGTATCTTGTTTTTGGTGCAATTGTAAATGGGATTGGTTCCTTGATTTCTCTTTCTCCTGCTTCATTATTAGTGTATAAAAATGCAACAGATTTCTGTACATTCATTTTGTATCCTGCAACTTTACTGACCTTGTTTATCAGTTCTAGCAGTTTTTTTAGTGGAGTTTTTCACGTTTTCTCCTAGAGTGTCATGTCATCTGCAAATAGTGAAGGTTTTACTTCTTTGTTGCAATTTGGATGACTTCTCTTTCTTTTTGTTGTCTGATTGTTGTGGCTGTGTTGAATAAAAGTGGTGAGAGTAGACATCCCTGTCATTTTCCTGACCGTAGAGGAAAAGGTCTCAGTTTTTCCCATTGAGGTTGATATTAACTGTGGGTTTTTCATATATGGTCTTTATTATGTTGAAATATGTTCCCTCTAAACTTACTTTGTTGAGGGTTTTTATTATGAATTGATGTTGTACTTCATCAAATGCTTTTTCTGCATCTATCGAAAGGCTCATATGGTTCTTATCCTTTCTTTTATTAATGTGGTGTATCACGTTGATTGATTTGTGAATATGTTGAACCACCCTTGTAGCCCAGGAGTAAATCCCATTTGATCGTGGTGAATGTTTCTTTTAATGTACTGTTGGATTCAGTTTGCTATTATTTTATTGAGAAATTTTGCATCCATGTTCATCAGGGATGTTGGCCTTTAGTTCTCTTTTTTAGTGGAGTCTTAATTTGGTTTTGGTATCAGGCTAATGCTGGTGTTATAGGATGAATTTGGAAGTTTTCTTTCCTCTTCCATTTTTTGGAACAGCTTGAGAAGAATAGGTATTAATCTTTAAATGTTTGGTAGAATTCCCCTGTGAAGCCCTCTGGGCCTGGACTTTTGTTGGTTGGTTATCAACCTGCTCATGTTTTCTATTCTTGTTTCAATTTTGGTAGTTCATATGTTTCCAGAAATTTATCCATTTCTTCCAAGTTGTCCAGTTTGTTGGCATATAATTTTTCATAATATTATCTTGTAATTGTCACTTATCGTCTCTCATTTGTGATTTTGAGTCCTTTCTCTTTTTTTCTTGATCTGGTTAGAGATTTATCAGTTTTACTGATTTTTCTCAAAGAACCAGCTCCTAGTGTCATCGATCTGTTCTGTTGTTTTTTAGTTTCTATATCACGTATTTCTGCTGTAATTTTTATTCCTTCCCTTATGCTGGATTTAGGCTTCATCTGTTCTTCTTTTTCCAGCTCCTTCAGGTGTAAGGTTAGGTTGTTTATTTGAAATTTTTCTTGCTTCTTGAGGAAGGGCTGTATTGCTATGTGCCTCCCTCTTAGGACCACTTTTGCTGCATCCAAAAGATTTTGGACTATTACATTTTTGTTTTCATTTGTTTCCATGTATTTTTTATTTCCTGGTTAACCCATTCATGATTTAGTAGCATGTTGTTTAACCTCCATGTATTTGTAGTCTTTCCAGATTTTTTTCTTACAGTTGACTTCTAGTTTCATAGTACGGTAGTCAGAAAAGATAGGTATGATCTCAGTCTTTTTGTTGAAGCCTGTTTTGTGACCTAATATGTGATCTTTTCTGGAGAATGTTTCATATGTACTTGAAAAGAATTTGTATTCTGCTTTAGAATGGAATGTTCTGAATATGTTAAGTCCATCTGCATGATTCAAAGCCATTGTTTCTTTGTTGGTTTTCTGTTTAGGTGATCTGTCCACTGTCGTGAATGGAGTATTAAAGTTCCCTACTATTATCATTATAATCCATATAGTTCCTTTATGTATGTTATTGTCTTATATGTGGGGATTCTCCCAATTTGGGGACATAAATATTTACAATTGTTACATCTTCTTATGGAGTGTCTCCTTTGTTTTTATAGCCTCTATCCATTTTTATAGTCTTTGTTTTAAAGTCTAGTTTTTCCAGTAGATGCATTGCTACTCTGGCTTTCTTTTGACATCCATTTGCATGATAAATAGTTCTCTACCCCTCACATTCAATCTGTAGGTGTCTTTAAAATGACCCTCTTGTAGGCAGCATGTAGAGGAGTCTTTTTATCCATTTTGATGCCGTGTGTCTTTTGGTTGTTTAGTCCATTTACATTCAAAGTAATTATTGATAGACATGTATTTATTGCCACTTTATTACTTATTTTCTCGTTTCTGGAGATTTTCTCGGACCCTTTCTCATCTTTGCCACTTTTGGTCTCTCTTTTGCACTCAGAGTCCCCTTTAATATTTCTTGCAGTGCTGGTTTAGTGGTCATGGATTCCTTTCATTTTTGTCGGGGAAGCTCTTTCTCTCCTTCTATTCTGAACAATAGTTTTGCTGGATGGAGTATTTCTGGCTGCAGATTTTTCCCATTCAGCACTTTGAATATATCAGGCCACTCCCTTCTGGCTTGCCAAATTTCTCTTGCTAGCCTTATGGGTTTTCCCTTGTAAATTAGGGATTTCTTTTGTCTTGTTGGTTTTAAGATTTTTTTATCAATATATTTTGCAAATTTAATTATAACATGTCTTCTTGTTGACCTGTTTTTGTTGATTTGATAGGAGTTCCCTGTGCCTCCTGGATCTGGATATCTGTTTCCTTCCCCAGATTCGGAAGTTTTCTGCTATTATTATTTTTTGGACAGCGAGAGATCACAAGTAGGCAGAGCAGCAGGCACAGAGAGAAGGGAGAGAAGGGAAAGCAGGCTCCCTGCTGAGCAGAGAACCCCCGCCCCCATGCAGGGCTTGATCCCAGGACCCTGAGTTCATGACCTGCGCAGAAAGCAGAGGCTTAACCCACTGAGGCACCCAGGCGCCCCTCTGCTATTATTTCTTAAAATAAATTTTCTGCCCCTTTTCTCTCTCTTTCTCTTCTGAGACCCCTATGATAGGAATGTTACATTTGATGGAGTCACTAAGTTCCTTAAGTCTATTTTCATGTTCCATAATTCTTTTTCCCTTTTTTTCAGCTTCATTATTTTCCTTTGTCTTGTTAATTCATTCCTGTTTCTTCCAGCCTGCTCTTCATTGTATCAAGCCTGTTTCTAGTCTCATTTATTGCATTCTTCATTTCTGATTCTTTTTTAACTCCTTTATCTCTGTAGTAAGGATCTCACTGATCTCTTCTGTTCTTTTCTCAAGCTCAGTGAGTATCCTTATGATTGTTGCTTTAAATTCTCCATCAGTTATGTTACTTATATCTGTTATGCTTTTATCTCTGTCTGTGGCCTTATCTTGTTCTTGCATTTGGAATAAATTACTCTGTCTTGGCATTGTGTCTGGTCTCTACTTTTTTCTGTGTGTTAGAAAAGTCCATTAGGATTTCTGCTCCTGAAAGTAATGGTCTTTTTGAAAAAGAGGTCATGTAGTGCCCAGAGCTGGTGCTTCAGGGAGTGTCTCCAGTGTGTGCTGCCTACACCCTGCTGTTGTGTTTTGGCCGTTCTGTCTTTTAGGCCAGTCCTCTGTAGAGGCTCTCCTTGTCTGCTGTGGACAGTGTTTGGTCCCTGGCCTGAATGTGGTGAGTTTTAACTAGGTATACTCTGGTCTCCTATGAAATGAATTTTGACACCACTCCACCATAACTGAGGCCCTACAGAACTCTGGTGGAGAGATGTGGTATGTGGGTAGGGGTTTGTGCTGATATTCGGGGGTAGCGGCCCACCACATTGCAACTGAGGCAAGCTTGACTAAGAAGGCAGTCCTAAGAGCACAGGGGTGTGGGGTTTGTTGTAATCAAGTTAGCCAGTGCCAGTGCTGAGCTGCTTCCTTCTGGTGGGTGTGTTTTGGGGCGGTGGAGGGGAGGGGGCGCAAGGGAAATGGCACCAGCCAGCTCCTTTGTTCTCAGAGAGGTATCTGAATATTGATAATCCGCCCCCTACACACACACACACACACACACATATCCCAGGCATTTTTTCAGATGGCTGTTTCCATGCTGTTTGCCCTCAGGTGGTTTGCCTGCCTTCTCTTCTGGAGCACCACAGTACCCTCTGGGCTCTATCCCAGCCAAGCCTGCTGACCTTTAAACTCCAGGCTTTAAGTCCCACTCTTTGTAAGAACTCAATGAAATTAAGTCTTCTCATTTTCCAAGCCAATGGCTTCTAGGAAATATTCTCCTGGATTTGTTCCCCTGGCTGTGGCTCTCTCCTGCCCTCCATGACCACAGTTCCCTCCCCTCCATAGCAGCCGTGATCCATTTCTCCCCTAAAACACATTTCCACACTTGCTGCTTCTTTGATGTGGCCCCTTCTCTCCCTTTAGGTGTGGAGCTTGTCTGTCAGTCGTAAGATTGATTTCTGGGGTATTTATGGTGATTTTATCATTGGACAAAATAAGCATAGGGTGCTCCTACTCCACTGCCATCTTTTATCTCTGTATCTTCTTCAGTCAGGTGTCCTGTGAATTTGTCCATTTCATTTAAGATGCTATATTGTGATGCCACCATTTTCTTGCCAGTTTCAGAGCTGCAGTTCTTGTGGTGTGGTTATCTGATGGTCCCTAGCCACAAGTCTGGTACAGTTCCTGACCATAACAACACAGTCACTGAAGTAAGGTAAGGAACATGGTGGTATTATTCGTTGCACAGAATATAAGTAAAGATTATTGTAACATAGAGTTCCTGAGGCTTAACTACAAAAAGGTAAGAGAAGAGATAATGGATTTTAGGTGCTTCTCATCTGAAGAAGCAGCCTTTTCTTTAAGCATTTGTTTCCTGTCACTAGGGAGAGGAGTTAGTTACTTATTGAAAGATATCCTAATTCTTTAATGAGCAAAGGCTGGATCCATATCACGTTTGCGCTTGGAAGTGTTCATCAGAAAATAGGAAACCAGCATTTCCCATTAATGTTTTTGATGTTTTCCAAACCAAAACAAGGTCAGGAGGGTACTCTACTTGTATTTAAAAGTGTTGCTTTCCCATAGCTTTGCCATCAGGTAAGATGAACAGTAGCAGGGGATTTAAAGGTGTGTCTGTCTGGTAGGTATTACACAAACCAAAGAGAAGGAGAGCTTAGGACAGATGAAATGATGTGTACAGGAAGTAACTGAGCTCTAACTTTTGGTCAAAATACTTGAATCTCCTTAACCCTAAAGGTTTGAGGTTAACTAGTCAGTTATAAAGTAGATTTTAGAGGCCCCTGTGTGGCTCAGCATCTGACTTTCGGTTTTGGCACAGGTCATGATCTTGCAGTTGTGGGATCAAGCCCCTTGTTGGGCTCTGCAATCCACAGAGTTGGCTTCAGCTAATTTCTCCCTCTGCCTTGGCCTCTCCCCACTCGTACTCTAAAAATAATACATAAAATCTTTAAAAAAAACTTTTAAAAAATTTTAAGCCAAGCCAGTTTCCAGTCATTAAGTCAGCATTTACTGGCTTAGCTGGTCATTGGCTAGATTCAGTCCTTAGTACCAGAACCATGTAACGAGTAACACACCTTGCAAGCTATGCAGTGTAGCTGTAGAAGCTGCTGATGCCATAAAGAAAAGCCTCATGAATTGTTTATTGGGCATAGAACATCTAAGCTTTTATATCTTTATATATTTCTCTATGTAAAGAAGATAACGCTTAACCATTTTGAGATTCCCTGGCTGGAAGTTAGGTGCTTGGTGTACTTGGTTATTAAATGGTTTCTCAGTTCAAGTGTCCTAAGTCATAGAATTCCCACAGAAATCTCTAAATCTGGGAGAGGACGTAGGATAGTGACCAAGGAGGCAGTGGTGTCTGTCGTTGGGCTCAAAACTGTATGTAGGGTTCCACCTCCTTATCAGTACAATTGATGAGCCTGCTCAGTGTAACCTTTCCAGGCCAGCCACAGACTCAGGAAGAAGCCACCTGGCCTACATACACTATCCACAATCTGCCCCCTTTCCTCACAATGAAAGATCCCACGTTTGAGATGAGACTGAGGTTCTTAGGAATAACATCACCTTATATTCTAAGTCCTGTCATTATTTCTGAAATGTTGTGGGCTGCAAGCAGCTCTCATGTGATTTTAGGACTGAGCACACACTGAGCACACGTGGTCCAACAGTCACTGGCCCCAACCCTTGTTAGGTCACATGGGAGTTGCCTTTGTGTAATTCCTTCCTGAGAGTGTGGGCAGGACCTAGTGACTGGCTTCTGAAGAACAGAATACAGCAAACTTAATAACATGTCTGTTCCAGGACTGGGTTATAAAACACTGTGAATTCTGCCTTGCTCACACTCTCAGGCTCTTCTTGTTCTGATAAACCCAGCTGCCCTGCCGTGAGATTCCTTTAGGAGAGCCTCACGTGGCAAGGAACCGCATCCTGCTGACGACTACCTCAGTGGGCTGAAATCACGTTCATTCCTAGTTAAGCCAGAGGATCCAACTGAGCTCTGTCTGGATTCTAGAACCACAGAAGCTATGAGATCTTAAGTGTCTGTTGCTTTAAGCCAGTAAGTTTTGGGGTAATTTGTTATGTAGCAACAGATAACTAATAGAGCTTCTATAGAGCGAATTACTTAACGTGATGTTTTGGATTCCTCATCTATAAATTAGGCACATAAGTGTCTACCTTCATAAAGTTATTGTGAAGTGCTTACTGGCTCAAACACAAGAACGGCACTCTTGTTACTGCGTGAACTACACAAGATCTAAAACTACAGAATGATTCCAGTACACACACACATTAGAAGGGATGGGAAAGCAAAAGACTAAAATATTATCTGTTAGCTCTTGGTGATATTAGAATCTTTACACTAGATATTTGTCTTTATAATAAAAGAATAAGTATAGTGGGCATCTTTCAATCATATTAACTCTGATACTGTAAACAGAGCCATAAAGGCAACATCATTTAAGACATTTCTTCTCTTAGGTAGATTCACGAAATTACTTGGGATATTGGTGCCAACAGGAATTATGTATCTATTTGAACGCTGTTCTGTAGTTTAGAGTTGTCTAGCTAGTGATGTAGATTTCACCACTTCTCAGTTTAGAGTAACTTCCAAAAGTCATAGAGTAGAACTGACATAAACCATGATTTCACTGGTTCCCAAAGTATATTTTAAGACCTCTGGGGGTCTGTAAGACCCTTTTTCAAGGAGTTTGCAAGCAAGGTCAGAAATATTCTGAAAACAATATTAAAATCTGTAGTAGTTTGAAGAGTGGTCTCCAAAAATTTACATCTACCTAGAACCTGTGAATGTAACCTTATTTGGAAATAGGGTCTTTATAAAGGTAATTAGTTAAGATGAGGTCATACCTGATTGGAGTGGGCCCTAAATCCAGTGACTGCTGCCATGTAAAAATGCAGTGTGAGGAGACACAGGGAAGGAGGCCATGTGACCACAGAGGCAGAGACTGGAATTGGCGTGATGTAGCTTTTAGTCAAGGCACACCAAGGACTGACTACTTCCAGAAGGTAGGAGAACAGCAG
This sequence comes from Lontra canadensis, assembly GCF_010015895.1. NCBI lineage: Eukaryota > Metazoa > Chordata > Mammalia > Carnivora > Mustelidae > Lontra > Lontra canadensis. Next base: position 2,470,576 of record NW_022631069.1, on the reverse strand, counting down.
GAACAAATTCTTCAGCCTCTAGATGGAACCAGCCCTGAACGCTCTGGTTTCCTGAACTGCAAGAAAATACTAACTTGTCTTAAATCACCCAGGTTGTGGTAATTTGTTATGGAAGCCTCAGGAAACTAACAGTGATACCAGGAGGTGGGATGCTGCTGGAACAAAGGCCTAAAAATGTGGAAGTGGCTTTGGAATTGGGCAGTGAGTAAAGGGAGAATTTTGAGAAGTGTGATAAAAAGTCTAAGTATCTTTAAATGATCATTGGTAGACATAAGGACTTAAAAACAATTTTGGTGATGGTTCAGAAGGAAGCCATGGAGGCAGCAGAGAAAGTTTCTGTCATCTCGGAGAATTTCTACATCACAATGAACAAAAATACTGATAGAAGTATAAATATTAAAGGTGCTTCTGGTGCAACCTCAGAAATGAACATGTTGGACACTGGAGGAAAAGTTAAAAGGTGGCAGAAACCTTGGCTGAATTGTCTTCTGCTTTTGGGTTTAAAGTAGAACTTGTAAACAATGACACTGAATATTTAGCTGAGGTTTCCAAGCAAAAATGGAAGATGTGGCCTGGTTTCTTGCTGCTTATAGTAAAATGCAAGGGGAAAGAAAGAATTTGAGGAAGGAACTGGTTAGCAAAAAGGAACTAAAACATGATGAGTTTGAAAATTAACATTCTATCCATACTGCAAAACATTGCAAAGGCATACCCTGGAGTGGTCACCAAGGATGTGTGTGCTGGAGAGATTAGGTTTATGACCACGGACACAATCAGGCATCTCAGCAGAAGCCAGGAATAGAAGTGCAGTCATCCAGGAAGGATCTGTGGAGAAGCCTCATGTCTAATGATGTGGATCTCCTTGACTTCCATGAAGACTGACAGGTTTTTGAGAATGTTACATGAGCAGAAATGCTGCTGGTTTGGCCTTGACAGGGAGAGAGATAGGACAAGATGAAGGAAGGCTACCAGACTTCTGGGATTCTGTAAGCAGGAAATGAGCTGCCCAAAGGATAAGACTTTGTCCCAGGCCCTGGATGGAGAGAGTGGGGGCCAACAGGACTTCTGAAGGCCTGGAGGTTGGGGCTGGTGAAGCCTCTGTGGGCCCAGAAGGCAGATCAAGCCACAAATGATTATTCTAAGGCCTTGAAACTTGATGAAATTTGCCTTGCTCTGTCGCACACTTGCTTTAGCCTAGTGACTCTATTCCTTCCACTTTCTTCCTTTTGGGAATATCTATCCTATCTATCCACCAGCATGTGTTGCAAGCTGACAGATTATTTTCTAGCTCCACACATCCACCAGTGGAAGGGAGACTGAGGCTGGTCAAACCAGCATCTTACCCATACTTGATTTAGAGGGATGAGATGTGAAACTGAGTCTATGCTTATTTTGATGAGAACTTAGGTGTGGAGTTAATGCTGGAACGGGTGAAGAATTTGGGGAATGTTGGGATGGGATGAACATATCTTGCACATGAGATGGATATGAATATTGGGGGATCAGAAGCCAATTACACTGGGTGTGTCTCCACAAAATTCATGTCTGCCAGAAACTATAAAGATGACCTTAAGATGACACTCAGGATTAGGGTAGCCCCTAAATCTAATGAATGGTATTCTTATAAGGAGACAGACAGAAACATATACACAGTGAAGAATTTGAGACAGAGGAAGAGATTAAAGTGATATAGTAATAAACCAAGGAACACCAAAGAATTCCTGGCAACCACCAGACATTAGGAGAGAGGAATGGAACGAATTCTCTCTCAGTCTCCAGAAGGAACCCCCACCTCCACCTCCCACCCCCAACACCTTGATTTTGGCCTTCTGCCCTCCTGAACTACAAGAGAATATCTTGTTTTAAACCACCTGGTCTATGCTGCTTTGTCATGGCCGCCCCTAGAAACTAGTACAAATTTGTTACAGCAGCTCTAGGAAACTAATACAAGAGGCTATCTGGCTTTTTCTCTCATGAGCATCCAGTAGAGTTTTCCAGAGGCTGTGTGATGTCAGATACCATGACAGACCAAATATAGAGCAGGCGGGAGGACCCAGCCATGCTCTATTAAGCCAGGCATTGAAGAAATTTGTAAAAATGTAAAATAAATTTTTGTTATGGAAAATAGTTATTTTTCATTTAAAAAATCTGTTAATATATTGGCCTTATGGTTTTTACATAGAAATTTTTTTCTGTTTTAATTCCAATTTGGTAAATGTGATAGATAAGACCCATGCGAATGGAAGCTTTTCAGGATACTTGATAATTTTTAAGAATATATAAAGAATCTCGTGTCCAAAATGTTTGACAACCATGAGCTTAATTATAAATTTTCCAGTCCAGAAGGACATCCCTGTGTTGCTGATTGTGCTTTTTGGAAGGTCAGCTTAACACTGAAAACAGTGCTTAAACGAACAAACTTTAGAATCACACTGAAGTATGTTAGATTTTTATATCATCTACCTAAGATTATCTGAGCTTCACTCCTTATTTATAAAGTGGGAAAGATAATAGCTATCTTATTGCTAGTATGAAGATTAGATATGATCATGTATACATGGGAGTAGCTATTATAATTATTTAAAACCAGTATTTCCACCCCACCAGATTAAGTGGCTTATTGGTTTCTGGCCATAAGAGAAGACCAAACATGAGGTCTAAGGCCTCACATTTGAATGGTTGAAGATCAAATTCTCGTTTGTTACTTACTGGATTTAACGTTGAGAAATTTTACGGGACATGAAGACTCCAAGTGTAGAGGAAGAAATCGTAGAAGTCCTGTGGACCATGGGATTTTCTTTTCCCTGAGGAAAATCTTTTGGTCTGTTATCATAATTGCTACCTGTTAAAACTGGTAAAATACTCATTAAGGAATATGACTTTCATGACCAAATGATTTGTATATACAAACTCAGATAACATTTTAGAATCAGAACCTCCTCTCTAGGATCATTAGCTCAATTTTGGATACTTTTCTATGCAATGTGAATTCTAGGCTTAGGGGATGTAGGATGGATATTGATTTCCTAGATTTCTCCTGTTGACCCAGTGTATGCTTCTCTGCTGACTGTGGCTAGTCCTCCTGTAGGAGCCATCAGTCACAATAACCAGGTCCCAAATCACATCAACATCCAGGGAGAGGAACAGATTTGGGGAAATGGGCTATGAATTCTCACTATTGACTTTAGAAGTAGATAAAAGATCTAATAAAACTCTCTTCCTCCTCTATCTGTGCCTAACTGGTAGGTGCCTTTAATCTATGAGCAGGGAAATAGACTCCTTATTAGCATAAATGCAAAATGACTTTAATTGCTGTGACTGGCAGCAGGGATCAAGTAGTCTAAATAAGCATCCAATAATCTGTGATGAGGATATGAAGACTTGATTTAATTCCTGGAGGAAAAAAAACTTCTTATTCTTTGGTTAGTTTCCTTCTATCACTACAGAAGAACCCTGCCACCAATATGGTGGGCGGGGGAACCAACCCACATCCCCAGTGAGGTCTTCTCACTTTTATTAAATCGGAATCCTCCTTAACACTCCCTGTACCCCCTTTCCTACTTTTCATTTTTCTCTATTGTACTTAGCACCATTATGGCCCATATTTTACTTATTTTGTATACAGACTCTCCCCCCCACCCCCGAAATGTAAGCTACACGAGGGCAGGGATTTTTGTCTCTTGTTCACTACCTAGAACAGTTCCTAGCAAATTAGAGATACTTACCTTTGAAACAAGTGGACAAATGAATTCAGCTCCATTTCTACTGAAATCAAGGTCATTTGACACAAGTTCCCCTAAATTTCCCCTTCACCTCAGAATGTCTGGAATCTTAGCCATCTTTGCCGACTCCCTCACCAAGACCAACCCTTCAGCTCTGTTCCTGATTATTCTTTTGCTCTTCTTTGGATATTGCTGTTTCAATTACGTCTCATTCATATTTTTTAATATTTCTCTCCTGATTCATTTCTTTCAGCCAAATCTAGAGATCTACTTAAATCTGAACTTTCCTTGACATCTCTATAGCATCTGTCAACTATGTCCATATTTTCTTGAAATTCTATGGCTTCTGAGATATTTCTTGGCTTTCTAATTTACTTACTCTGTCTCCACTGCTTCCTCTTCCTCCTACACACTAAACAGACACGAAATCTCTGCTCCTTTCCCATATCTTTAGTTGTCACCTCTGTGTGTGATGCTTAAAATGATTACATTTCCCGCTCTAACTCCTTAATCGAGATCCATACCTGCATATCCATGATTCTTTACTTGAGCCCAAAATCTTAGAGTGGAACTCATGTCCTCTTACTTCCTTCTATCAATGGGTTCCACCTCAGATTTTACAGCATCCCCCCCCCACTCCCCTGTCAAATGTCTTTCCACCCATGTCTCTCTTCCACTTTTGGCACATGATCGTTCTGTCCTTATACTTGGCTTACTGAAGTGGCCTTCCAATGGCCCTTTGCAAATAGAAATTTGCAACCAGTTGCTCTTCTTCAACATAGCCAGCATAGTAACACTGGATTCATTTTTATAAAAATATGCTGATTATACAACCACTGGATCGGAACTCTTCAGTGATTCACTCTTGCTTATATGATTAAGTTTAAGCAGGGAGTCAGACTCTTCCACAACTTGATTCCAACCAACATCCCACTATGTGTCCTAATACTCCCTAAGTTCTCAACAAATTGAGCTCCCTACCTTTCCTGACACCTGGTGCTCTCTTACTGCTGTGGATTTGTTCATTTTAAGTCTCCTTTCATAAAAAGTTTTTGTATTTTTATAAGACCCAGCTCAAATACCAAATAGATGCATAACTACAACAACATACTGTATGCTTCATGTCACTGGAGTACAAAATAATATAGGAATCAAATGGGAACACTTTATTTCTGATTCTAGATTATGTAAGTCTTTTAGGAAGGAATCCAATTGCCATTTTTGTATATGAAGAAATATTCCATAAGTACCTTGCATATAATAGTTTACTTGATCTCTGTGTGGTATCCACATGAAGGAGACACCAATATGAAGGTGTGTATATGTAATTCTGTGAATATCCATTTAGCCTTTATAATAAAGTATCTCCTACTCGCTAACAAGATTACAAGTTTGTTTTGATGACAAAGACTTGCTTTTCAAAACCACTCTGCTTGTCTGATACCACAGACAGCCACTGACAGTGGCATTTGTTCAACTCACAGTTACTACTGCGCATGTACTATGTAACTGGCATTTTGCTGGATGCTTACTTACAAGATGAGTGAAGACACAGTCTTCATCCTAAGAAATTTAACTCTGTGGTCTTAATTAATGAAACTATGGAGTATGGGTATGAGGGGGTTAGGGAATAGCATTTTGACTACTATTTTCCCATTGTTCATATGTAATTTTTGCTCTATTTATAACTACTTAAATTGAGCTTTAAAGGATATTTGCTTCCACAGGTAAGAACAGAATATCATGCTCAGTCATTATCTCAATATTGTGCGAGATGTGTGTTAATCCCTTGGTCCCATCCTCTCCAACGGCCATGGCAAATAACTCCACCTTGAGTTCAGTCTGCAAACCAGCTGCCACCTATAGGACACAAGGTAGCTTTAGAATCAGACATAACTGAGTTCACATCTTGGTTTTAACCTGAATTTGGGCTAGTTACACTCTCTTTTCTTCCTCATCTATATGTTTGGTGCTTTTGGATGATGGCATTTAGAAAGTTATTTTGTGGGTTCATTAGGTAGAGTTACATTGAGCCAGTGGGACCCAGGATAAATTAAAGGAGAAAACCAGATGCTATTTAGGAAGAGAATGTCGGTGTACTGTGGTGAACTGCAGGAAAACTTTTACAATGCCCATACTTGTGCTATTTCTTGAATGTTAGCAGTGAGTTCCTATGGGCATCCCTGCAGATAAAGGTAAATTTAAACCCCACAACTTCCCTGGTTTATAGTGTGCCTAATGGAGGACCTGTGATGTGACAAAGCCAGCAGAGGGAGACAGAATGAGTTTAAATGCCAAACTGCTTAGGTCTGAAAGCTACGTGGAAGAGGTCTGGACCAACAAAGAAGAAACCTGATATATAATGAAGAAGAAACACAGCAAGGAATGGGCTTCTTGCCTTATTCCTTGAAGAGAACACTGGCCAGGAAAGAAAGAGCTGTTTGTGTTCCTAAGCTGCCTCTCCAGGAGGTAGGCTAAAAAGCAGGCTTGAGAACAACTGTCTGGAAAAAATACATCAGAAACCACCACATGGAAAGCAATTAGATACAAGTACTTTTTTCTTCATAGTTTATAAATAATAGAACTGAAAAATGTTTCAACTTCTTCAACAATGTACTTATGAAGGTCTGCTTACTGGAGGGTATCCAACTCTCCATGTCTGAGGACCAGGCCCTTCACCCTTCAGCCCAACAATGAGGGCAGGGCTGGGATGACGCCCCTCTGCACGAGGCAGCTGGCACCCTGCCCCCGCTTAGGTCTACCCGGACCCTGGGCGTATTCATTCAGCATTGGCAACTAAGCAGGCTGAACAGTGGTTAGATTTACATATGGAGGTCTATAGATTATATTTTTGTAGAGCCAAAACTGTCAAAAAGAAAATAATAATAATAATAAACCCTAACAGTAGAGAGTGAGCTTCAAAGAATACATGCTGAGTTTTTAGTACCTACAAAGGTTGATCCAACAGTCATTTTGGCTTTTGGCATCACCCCTATTTTAAATGAAAAAAGTTTTCTAACTTCTCAGAACAGCGGAAGAAGAGCTTGCTTTGATTTTTGCTTTTACTTTATGTTCCAGAGTTTCTGGAATCTTGACATAGTTCAGTGATGAAATGTGACAGAGAGGTACTCATGAATTGGTGGAACGAACCCTGAAGGAGATTTCTGTTTGGAACTGCAGCCTGCAGACTACCATGCTGTAGACCATAAGATATTAGGGCTGGAAATGGACTAAGAAATGATCAGGTCCAAGCAACTTCTTTTTCACATGAAGAAGGCAAGGTACAGAGGGTTAATTAACCAAAAGTATCACTGAGCTGCTGGTGGCACAGTCATAACAAGAGGCAAGCTGATTCTGCACCCTATCAAATGGACCCTTCTGGGTCAACATACAATTGTGGCTGTTTTAAGGTCTTGGGACTCAGTGAACACTATATGCTCATTATGGAAGTGGATGCCCTTGCTCTGTATTCCCATGAGACTATGCGTGTCCCTGTCTGTGATGAACAAGTATGTGTCTACCAGATGTCCTTACTTCATTCTGTCACTTAGTCATACATTGTGAATCCCCACTATGTGCCCAGCTCTGGGAGCAACTTAGATATATATGTCATTTTTAACATCCCCTGTCCCCGGTCCCTATCACTGGCGTTCAAAATTTGTTGAATGGAATGGAAGGAATGTGCCAAGAAATAAATGTTAAGATTTATAAATGTGATTTTATTATGTTTTATATATTATTTTATATATTATATTTTGTCTATATATTAATAAACTTTTGTTTACTTGATACTATACTTCTGAAATCATAATTTAAAGCAATTAGCAATATACAGATTTTTTTTTTGGAAGCACCCCGTTTTGGGGAATGTAGCAAATAAAATTAGAATAGGTTGACATTTTAAAATTGATATTTTCAGAACTCTGGAGAAATGAGGAAGCTGATGACTAATATATTACTATTTCTTAGAATATAATTAAATAATATTCTCTGGCTAGCAGCAAAAGAACAAACCAAATTTATAGAAAATACAAAAAATAGAATATTTGTTTTTCCAAGAGATTTTTCATTTTGCAGAAGAATTTATTACAGGACACCTTTAGGTAATCAGCTTTCCAAATGCATGTCAAATCACATTTAATTTATAAAAAGGTATTTTTCATACAATTGTGCATAACTGTAGTACTGGGACAAATAAGTGAACTTCAGAAAAGTTTCCATAGCTGGAAGTTTAACTGTTTACACACAGGATCTGTCCCACAGCTATTATGTGCATTATGCAACGTTAAGCCATGCGGTATGCCCATACCAGGAATCTTTTGCTTATGATACTAGAAAAATTAGACATATATGATTTAAACTGAATGCATAGAATGATTTAAAAAAACCCACTTCCCCGGAAACATGCACACCTTCACATATGCACACACGGACACACACAACAGACAGCTCATAGGACTTACAGGCCCGGGTTTGTAAGTCACTTTGAGTCCTGTGCTGGGTGGGGGCTGCTTCACCCTAAACCTACCAGGCAAAAAGATGGAAATAAATTTAGGCCATAAGAAAAAAGCAATGAACAAACCGGGATGTTATAAAATCAGGAAGGTGTTAATATTTGCTACAAAGGAGTGGGGCTGGGAACCGGGGAGGTCCATACCATTAGGAGAACAACCTAATCGTCACTTGGGAGAAGAATCTGGGGCCCATTTCACAACTGCCTTTCCAACAACAGTTTTCATCAGCGTCAAACAGACTCCAAGCCCAGTTCCCACCCTTGGTTATTGGATGCTGCCGAGCCGCTTGGGGCAGACTGTCGTGAATGTTTGGCTGCCGTGTGCACTGCAGCGTGGCCACCGGCGTGAACACCGAGGCTGACTGCCAGATCATTAAGCTGAAGAATAAAGGCTCTTTTGGAAAGCGCTGGAGCATGGGAGCCAGTCTTGCTCTGTCGTGGTATGGGGCTTGCATGTTTGGGCAGAGGAGAAACAGAAAAGGCTCAGAGAATGTTGGAGAACTTGAAAAGCCCCATGCTCACACGTGGTGCTTATTGATCTCTTTCCCTTCCTGTGGTTTGCGGGTTCTGCCTGAAGGTTAAAGACCTGGAGTAAATTAAAATGCCAGGGAAAGCCTACCTCCACATTGACCTCAATCCTGCTGCTCCTACTATCGACTTTGCTGCCTGTGCTACAACGGCTGAATTTAACAAGCCAAGGAGGGAAATCGGAAAGCTAAAATTCTACACTGAGTAGACAGGATCTACGCGGATGAGTTTTATTAGTTTCAAGTTGATTCTCTATTTTTCCCCACCCACTCTGTTGGCAGCAACCTAAAAAACCAATAATGTCTGATCTGGTGGCCTGGTTGTTTCTGAGGAAACAAATATATTTCCTAAAGCTGGATATTTGCCTCAACTAAAGTGGGATGTGGATCTTTTCAACTAGATGCCTCTGCAGTTGTGTTTCATCTGATTTCCAATCTTCAGTCCAGGATCATAAATTGGAAGGACTTGCCACTTACAGCATAACTTAGAGCATAACTCTGCAATTGAAATAAACATTTATTCCACTTTTTATGGGGGAAAAACCCCCACCTTATGCTCAAGTTTAATCAAAAATAGAATAGGGGAGCTTTTGTAATTGGGAGTTTTCCTATATATACACAGAATATAGTGCTCCAATGGGAAGGACTGAATTCCCATAGGAAGCAGTGAGCACAGATTTGCTGATAAAGCAACATGTCCCAGGCAAACAGGTCCACAGGAGATCTGAGGTCCAGCCTTGCTCTAGCCTACAAGACCTTAAAACATATTACCCTGATCCTTCATAATAGTCTCTAAGGTCTGTCTCTACAAGTTCCACAATTCTATTGATCTGGAAAGGAAGGACTCTTGTCACTGAATGTCAGATCTAGTATATTTTCAACTAGAAGGGCAGGTTGTGGGTTATGGTCAAGTCAGATCTTCAGAGGCAAAAGAGCCCTAAAGACTCAGGTGATTTTTTTTTCTCTTTTTGCCTCAGTTATGCAGAAATAAGGTAATGAAAACCACTTTTAGATCAGAGAGGGCAAACAGATGTCAGTTGATATTACAGTTGGTGGTGGATCTGAGAAACAGACTTTCAGGGTTTGCGCATTAGTTCCCATAACACTGGTACAACTTCCCCTTCACTCTTTGCTACTGCAGATCAGTCCTGAGTTGCTTCTGCCAAAGTGTGAATAATGATAAATGGGAGGGCCAAGAAGGGCCCACGGCATAGTTGAGGCTTGATAAATACTGAGCTGATGAAGAATGAATGAATGAATGAATGAGTAAATGATGGAATGAATGACGTGAAGATTCAGTAGTCAAGGTGTAATTAGAGTTCAGTTCAAATAAACCTTCGCTGATGCAGGCAGCTGAAGACAAGCATAGGAGAAGGGGACCTGAGCAGACCTTCAGTGCCTTGGCCTCACCTGCAGAAGTCCACTCCCACGTTCTTGAGCTTCACGGTGGTGGCATAGGTGTGTCCCTCTTCCAACACTCCAAAATTCACTGATGGTGGGAGAAGATGGAATCCAAAAGGGGATGAAGTCATGTTATTAATGGCAGCGCATGCAACAGAGGATGTTTTCACTCTTCCTCCAACCGAATCTTGCACCTTTGCATTAAGGAAACAGTAATCAAATCAAAGAAAGGGTTTCTATGTTGTGTTCCCAAGATAAGATAAAGGTTCAAATGCCAGAGGAAAAGAACTGCTTGGCCGTGGGAGTAAATGAGCTTTAACAATCTTATGTAACCCTTACAAGAGCACGTAAAGCGGTATTTAAGGCTTTGGTTTAAGGATAAAGAAGCTCAAGTTCAGAGGACTAGAAAGACATCATTTGCTCAAGTGGTAAGCGGCAGAGTAAAGTTTCAAACTCGAGTTTGCCTGATTCTAAACTTTATGCTCTTGGTGCCAGTGATTACCAAACTTCAGCTTCCATCAGAATCAGCCAGGAGGCTGGTTAAGACCCAAATTGCTGACTCCACCCCCTGGAGTTTTTCAGTCAGTAAGTCTGGGATGGGGTCCATGAATTTGTATTTGTAATAAATTTCCAGGCACTTCCAATGCTGCTTGTCTGGAAATCACACTTTGAGAATCACTGTCCTATGCCCTTGTTATTCCCCAGATTGGCAGCATGGGGCTCACCTGGGAGCTTGCTGGAAATGGCAGGCTCTTGGGCCCCAGTCACGCAGAATCTGCATGCTAACAAGATCCCCAGGGACTTCTATCACGTTGTCGATTACGGACATTGCAATAAATTCTGTGGTGGCCATGAACATGGTGTGGCCATGCAAGCATTGAAGGCTGATTCTCAAAACTGGATTGGTAGGCTGAAGGCAGGATTCCCAGCAGAAATGCGAGGGAATCTTTATCTTAGAGGCTGAGGAAGGAAGGAGCTTGGTGGTTTTGGAGAACTCAGAGAAACCCATAATGGCTGAAGTGAGTAATGAGGGTAGAGATTAATTAATGAGGGTAGAGATTAATGAGCTGGAGAAGCAAACAGGGTTTGTTGTGATGCTATCATTTGGATTTTATCCTGAGTCATGAGAAGGGTGGCCAATCCCCTTATCCAGGAGTGTGTGTTAACCCAGCTCTCTGCAAAGAATGTTGATCAGTCGCATTTGCTGATTTCCATGGTGCGAGAACTCCTGCAGGCTGATTTCAAGCTACCAATGATTTTAGAGTTGGCTCATAAATTTCCTCTCCCAAGCCAGGGTGAGCTGGCTCTGGAAAAGCGCAGCCTTAGCTCATCTCTCTGTGACCTGAATGCCTTCATGGGGAGGTGATCTCGCACGTACAGTGAACAGCAGTATGCGGGGGCTAGAAATCAGCAACTTCAACGAGTCAGGATTACATCAGATGCCGACTGGCTCTGGGAACGTGGTTCCCATGTCTGTGTTACCTTTGTGAGAGGTTGAGACTTGGGCTTGGAACTCAGCAAGTAGTGCGGCAACCTTACTTTCTCTTTCCTTGCTTGTCCTGTGACATCCTGCAGCAGTGACTGGGTTGGAATTTTCACAGGCACACAGGATTCTGGGTCTGTTAGGAAGTTTAAATTGTGCCACATGGACATTTTATTCAAAGACATCTGAGATCTTACCAGTTTATGACAACATAAACCAACTTGGAAAACTTCTCTCCTTTCCTTTATAAAGAACTTATTTAAAGGAATAGAGGCTTTTTATCAATTCTTGTGTTATGCTTTTACATTTTACAAGGAGATTTTACTTAACATCGATTTTCACAACACCCCTCTGAGATGGGCACCACAGAGGCTTATTAGCATCACCATTTTTAAATAAATTGAGAAAAAACAAATTCTGAGAAGTTGGGTGACCAGATCTCCTCAGGGTTCTTTCCATTAAATCAACAAGGTACAACACAATAAACGCTGACTCTGAAAGATCTCTTAAAACCAATGAGAGAGAAATCATAAGAATTTTTTTGGTTCAAAAAAAAAAAAAGAATTTTTTTGGTTCAACGACTGCATTTATGTTTGTAAAAACTGGCTTGGTAATTACAGATAAATTAAGCCAGGGACTTAAATCCTCAGATCATTGAACTTGACGAAGGAGTGAGCAAAAGTAGGTAATTTACAGAGCTTCAGTTGTATGCATTTTTCCAAATATGCAGGAGGTTGAAACAAAAACAGTATTTTAAATCCTCATATTCAAATATCTCTTCACACCTTCAAATCATCAAGAGAGGCAAGGCAAGGAAACTGATATTTGAGTGTCCACCAACTATAGATAAGCACAGCAGGTATGTTTTTACCTAGAGTATCTTACTTAATCCTAATCAAATCCTATGAGCTAAGGGTGAAGGCAGTTATGATTACTGTACGTTCAGCACTCTCCCCATTGCCCACCTCCACCCCAACTCCTACCACACATACTTCTGGTGCCACCACATCTCTGGCCCCAGCCATCAGGATAGCATATGACACATGCAAGGCCAATGCAGGCCCTTCACCAGGATATTCCCACAGAAAGCAGCAGGGATAATCCCAACTTGCCTACTGAGTTATGGATCTGGAAGAATCAAAATCTTGGCTCTCTTTTGTCAAGGTTCTTGCCACATGGACATAGTCTGTTCTTTGCAGGAGAGGATAAAAGCGAACAGGGACAAGTAGGGATGGGGCAAGATGGAGGCCAGGGGAAGGCCCAGAGAGAGGGGCAAGCAGACACAAAGGCATTCCTGAAAAGCCAGAGCTCCTGGATCCAGTCATCCCTGGTCTGGCATCATATCCGCAACTCTGTGGTTTGCTTTTAAGCACCAAGAAATGTTCCCCAGCTCTGTTGAGTGAGTTTAAGTTTGATTTCATTCAGTTACAGATTGAAGCATCCTAACTAGTACAATAGCAGTATCTCTTTCTCTCACTCCTTTTCTTTCTTTTCTTCTTTCTTTCTTTCTTTCTTTCTTTCTACAAACAAGGAAACTGAAGTTAAATAACTTGTCCAGGAAACGAAAAGAAGTGGCAGGACTGGAATGCACACTAAGTGAGTCAGCCTCCATCAGGAACATGCTCTTCCTACTAGTATGCAATAATAGAAAACCTATTTACTGGTCTCCGCCCATGGTTTCTTGCACAGATCTCCTAAAACCTTAGGAATTTCCTAGATGATAAGAGTGCTAGGAACATCTTTCTTCCTAATATTCAGTCTTTGACCCAGGTTCCTGACACAGAGCTTGTAAATGTGTTGGACTTTCCTGGGCGATCACAGTGTCTTTGGATGTGATGAGGCTACTCTTGGTGGGCTCCTGGATGGTTTCGAGATGGGGGCCATTCACTAGAAAGACCAAACCGTGATTAGAAGCTTGGGACTTCCACCCCCACCTCCATCCTCTAAGAAGGGGAGAGGAAATGGAGATTGAGTTAGTGATTGGTCATGCCTGTGTGGTTCATTCATCCATAAAATTCCTCCATAAAAATCCCCACAGCACAGGGTTCAGAGAGCTTCTGGGTTGGTGAACACATCCATGCCTGGAGGGTTTGCACCCCAACTCCACAGGGAGAGACACTCCTGTGCTGGACCCTTCTAAACTTCGCCCTATGTGCCTCTTCATCTGACTGTTCATCTGTGCCCTTTATCATATCCCTTATATAACAATATACATTTTAATGTAGTTTATTCTCTTTGGTCACCATTCCTGACATATGCAACCATTCTAATGCCTTGACGTGTCTTTTTGTTTGTATTCTTACCATGAGCATATGACTTCTGTGACTGCATTTTACCAGTCTGATGGGTTCTAATTAATCGCTCATACTATTATTATTAATAGTAAATACAGATCCCGCATTAATCACATCCCAGGCACTACGAAAAGCACTTTACAGATACCCATTTAATCCTGACAACCCCGTGATGTGTATACCATCATTCCATCTTTACAGAAGAGGAAATGGGAAGAGATAGAGGGGTTGGACAGTGTGCCCAAGGTTACACAGCTCTTCTCTAAAGAGCCAGGTAGAGCCTGGATTCTTAGCGCTACTCCACACCACCTGCCCACCATAATACAGAAGCATGATCAACCTACTGAGCCAACCCCAGGCTTCAGCAGGGTTTGGAGGAGTGGAGAGGAGTACTAGAGGGGCTCGAAGTAGCTGATACAGAGGTACTTTAAAATTGGAATTGGGATGGTCCTCTAGTGGTATCATCTGACTACAACCTTGGAGTGTGAACCCCTGAAGAAGCTATCATGGCTCCCCATTTCTATGCTGAGCCAGACTGTGGTATCTATTCATAATAATATTTTTTTCCTTTCCCTCGGGGCATGGCTTTTTGTGCTTCCTCACTGAACATGTCTTCCCTGCAAGTGAAGCATATTTCTCTGCCCCACTGACATTGAGGTCTCTTATAGGACTTGAGCTGACCAGTGAGAGTAGGTAGGGGTAAGGGGCAGGGGGCTAGTCCTGAGCACAGGCTGTGAGCCACAGCGTGCATTTCCACTCACCTCTCTTGAGTTGCTCCCCTCCACCCTGAGAGCAGCTAGTCTCAGGGGGAGGCACCTCCTTCCCTGTGGGAGCTGTGACACCCCCACATTTCTTCTGCAGCCCTTGGAGTGCTGGTAAAAGTTTAACAACTGCCTCTCTGGAGAAAAACTGCCCTGGCTTGGACACTTTGCACATTTGTAATATTTGCTGATTGCTCGCCTGGCGGACTCAAGCTCTCAGTGTGGTGTCACTGAGTGTGGATTTGGGAGGAGATGTGCACACTCAGATCTCAGGGCCTCGTGAGGCCCCCAGTGTGTCCACCCGCAGCCTGGAACAAAGGCAGCTGCAGCCTACCCCCAAACCCCAAACGCTAAAAATGCTTGTTTTAAATTGCTATGAGATTTATACAGTTTTATTGTAGCAAATGCCCACAAGTTCCTTCTTATTTTACAAAATCCAGACCTCCTCTGACTGACTCTATCGATGACCAAACAAGAACCACTGAACTATTTATGCTAGTTTCCAGTTCATTTCTACTATCAGGCTTTGGAACACATACACCCCCTCACTTTTTTTTTTTTTTTTGTATAAAATATTTTCTCCTTCCTGCATCTGGAGGACAGCATAATAAAATATAGAAAATGAGGAGTCAAAAAACTCACTTTCTTGCCCTCCCAGATTTGCTGTATGATTTTAGAGATTGCTTGCCCTCCTCTAGGCTTCAGTTTCCTCAAGTAAAATGAGGGTTGTCTCAGTGATCCAATCTTAAATCTTAAAACCTACGAAATCCAATTTTTTCTTCTAGGCCAGCTCTCCGATAGAGCTTTCCCCTACTCTCTTCCTATCCTGAACTTCTTAAATGATATTGTTTAAATCAAAATGTAATCTACTACTTTTATCGAGTCGCATTATTGTCTCTCATCTTGGAATCTCCATGCCTAGGGGTGTGATAGGTGCCCTCATTTCAAAGACTTTTTTTCCTTCTTTAAAAACTCCCATTTCAAGATGGGATCAGAAGGGAGACAAACTCATGAAACAAACTGAGGGTTGCTGGTGGGGAGGGTGTAGGGATAGGGTGTCTGGATTATGGACATTGGGGAGGGTATGTGCTATGGTGAGTGCTGTGAAATGTGTAAGCCTGATGATTCACAGACCTGTACCCCTGGGGCAAATAATACATTATATGTTAATTTAAAAAAATATCAAACCCCCCGTTTCTTAGAAGCTCAAGCCATCAGACTATTCCTACACTGTCCCCACACACTTGTTATCTACTGACCTCTCAATCATTCCCTGGATTCCCTGGAGACCTTGACACCCCAGATGGACTTCCAGTTCACCTCTTGGAGACATCAACTAGACATCCCAACCAAAACCCTGTGCTTCTCCACCCAGAAACTCCCATGGTCGAATCTCAACCTCACCAATACCAAAAATGTTACCACTTTCAGAATTTGTTCCCACTTTCCTCTCTAAGTCATGACCTCCTAATCTAGTTCATTACCCCATAGTATCTAGCCCACAACATTTGACCTTGCTGAGACCTCTAATGAAATGAAACTGTCACCTGAAATAACCAGTCACCCCCTTCCTGTTTTGCTTTCCTGTTTCTCTGGAATGGATTTTCTATCTTTATACCCACTCCTCTGCCATCAGACTTGCTCATCTGCCTCATACTAAACATGAAAACCCACCTGCCAGTGTATCCATATTCTTTCTCTCTTCTGTCACTGTGGATGAGGTGGCCATTTTATATCCAAGATCAACTCTGTCACTCAGGGTTTGCCCCAAATGTCACAACCTCTCACCTTTTATAGAACTTTGCTTTCCTGCAGTCAGCCCCCTCTTCCTGCATCATAAGTTCTCTCGCTACTGAATTATTGTTTGCAACTCAACATCCCCCATATGTCTAATTTTTTTTTTTTTCTTACATCTCTCCCTTGGTCACCTATCTGCCTCCAGCTGCAATGCCATTTCTCTCGTCTTTTCAGCAAAACTCTTGGGGGAAGCTGCACGTTCCTGCTGCTGGTTCCTTTCAGCCATTCCATAAATAGCCCACAGTCCACTTGAGTTGGCTTCAGGCCCCACCATGCCCTGAGGGTGCTTTTGCCAAAATCACCAGCGATCTCCACCTTACCCAGTCCCGTGGTTATTCCACATCTCACTGGGCCTTCTGGGGCACTTTGATCCACTGGAAACACTGATTTTCATGCTCCTGTTTTTCTCCGACCTCACTGGCTTCTTCTTCTTAGTAGCCTTTTGTGGCCCCTCCTCTGGCTGAATGTTACATTCTAAAGTTTGCTTTAGGGCCATGGTTCTCGAAGGGTGATCCTATACCAGCAACATTAGCGCCACCTGAAACCTGTTACAGCTACACATTCTCAGCCTCAAGACTGGTCCCATGGTACTTACCCCGGGAACCATCCTTAGTTTCTCTTACCCTTCAGCCTCACATCCAGTGAACCAGTGAGTCCCGTTGGCTCTACCTCCAGAATATATGGTTCCAGTTAATTTGCTTTCCACCTTCTCTGCCTCCACTGCTCCGGCCAGGTCTCTGCTGGGGCTCACATGTCCTGCCTCAGTGGCTTCCTCCCCCACCACAGTTTCCACTTGTCTACTCCCCCTTCCCCACCATAAGCTATTATCCACACAGCTACTAGAGTAATCTTTTAAAAATACCGATTAGTCATGTTCCTACCCTGTTTAAAACCTTCCAGTGGTGTTTGACTAAAAACTACACATAGACTAAAGCCCAAAAGTCCTTATGTGGCATCACACAGTCTTATCTCTACTCCTGCCTCTGACCTCACCTTTTGCCTCTTCCTTTGTCCATTTTCTTCTAGCTAAATGCCAATTTTTCTGCTTCTTCTTCCCTAAGGGTCTTCATACTTGCTGTTCTCACTACTTGCACCATTCCCCTCCCCCAGGGTTTGCATGGTTGGCTCCTTCCTGTCATTCTGTTTAAGCTCAGATGTCCTTTCCCAGAGGAGCCTTCTCACCCCCTAATGAAATGCCATCCCTCTCCCCAAGACACTCTCTATACATTATATGTGGTTTTACTCTGTGCAAGCAATCTGAATTTATCTAATTCATTTGTTTACTTACTATCTAGGTCTGTCCATAGTAGGCACAGCCCTATAAGACTTTAGCTTCTTAACTGTTGCATTTCTGTGCCTAGAACATGCCTGGCAGACAGTAGGCATTGAGCAAATTATCCACTAAATGAATAAACTTTATGCAAGAGATAATGTTAAAATCAGGAAGGCAAAAGGCAAATCCCTTAAGTTACCCAAAATGCGTCAAGATGCTCCCTCTATAAGAGGTAACTAAGACCTACTGGCAAACTTCCAGTTCACTTTCACTATGGGCCGTGTCCACAAGGCATCAAGAAGTGCAAATTCACCTACATGATTTACTCTGTTTTTCTTTTTGCTGACCAACCATAAAGTTGAATTAACTTCAGTGAGATCAGTGTAATGTGATTCCCCTATACGACAATTACTTTGTATTATTCCATACTTTAATTTCTGTTACCTCGATGAGATGATGTGCTGCATAAATACTCTATGTTTCTCTTCTAGCACCTGCAGACCAAGAAAGTACTGAAATGGAAGGTCAATCTGAGCCTAACTACCAAATTACTGGCTGCTTCAACAAAGCTACCAGGTTCTTGATCTTTAGTACATAAGGCAAACTCTCAGATCCCTGAGGGATAAAATAAAATAAGGCAAGAAATTAATTAAAACAAAATAAATAAAGTAATAATATAAAATAAAGCAATAGAATACAATAATAATCTACAAAAACATATTTGCCATCTTTTCCTTTTACTATGGGGCTTTCAGTCATTCCCAAAACATTTTTTGAGATACTTTGATGTGCTAAGAAGCCTTACAAAGTTCCTTCGCTTCAGGATCTGTGACCCTTTAGAATTTTTTCTGTAATGACCAACCATACACTCAGCTCTCAGTGCCATATTCCTTAGTCCAAAAAGACATAATGTTCAGTTTGGGGAATGAATAGAATAAAGCAAATGTCTACCATACCTTCGGTAGGTTTTTCTAAATGTTCAGTTTGGTTCTGGCCAGCAGACTCCTTGATATCCTCAAAATTCTTCAGTTTCAGAAGACGCCGTGGGGACGGTGGGGATTCCTCCTCTGAATCTGGCTGGCCATCTAGAAAACCCCAAACAAATATTATAAAGTGATACTCTGGACAATGATACAAGGACTACTATTGTTTTTATTCTTTTTTACCATGAACAGGGTGCTCCCACCACCCTTGCCTTTAGAAAGATCACATGGAAGAAGTCCAGTCAGAGGGAGAGAGTCTTCATTATACGAAGTAATGTTTGCCATTAATGAAAGGACAGTATCTACAAAGAACACACTCCCTGGGAGTTAGCTGGTTCTATGAGATAACACAGTAGTTATCTTGGTTGGGTTATGAAGCAGAGACCTGGTAAATTTTTACCCTGGCCAGAGTAACCGAGATGTGATTCTTTTTTTTTTAAGTTTCCAATCTTAAATCCATTCATTATTATGATGATGTGACTCTTTATTAAAATATATCTAAGAAGCACAACATGAAACAAATTTAAAATAAATCTTTCAAGGGGCGCCTGGATGGCCCAGTTGGCTGAGTGTTGTACTCTTGATTTTGGCTCAGGTCATGATCTCAGGGTCCTGGGATCAAGCCCAGAGTCCAGGCTTGGAGGGGAGGCTACTTCAGGATTCTCTCTCTCCCTCTGCCCCTCCCCTGCCCTCTCTCTCTTTCTCTCAAATAAAAAAATGTTTAAAATATATATATATGTATATATATATATATATATATATATATATATATATATATATATATCAAGGACTGAGGATTTAAACTTGTATGTAGGCAACCCTGGCTGAATAGTGTGGGCTGCTGGAGGACTGTTGAGAAACATGTGGCATCAACCCCTTTCAAGGGGACAGTAGGCTTCATTGATGAGACTTGTCTGCCTGGGAGAAGACGGGCACCAGCACCATCCACCTTCATCTCTCATTTCTCCTATCTCATGTCAAAGTTGTTGTTCCAGGCTTCTTCTTTGCAATCTCTGTGGTAATCAGAGATTTCCTTTGGTTATACTCATTCCAGGAAGCTGAGCCTCTGGTATTGTATTGTGCAGTAGAAAACCCTTCTATCTGGGTGTTTTTACTACCCACTTTATTAAAGAGAAGTACTAAATTCCATCTTATCCCTGAAGTCTCCACATGCATCTCTTGAAATGGAGACATTGTTCTACACATCTGTAGCACTGTCATCACATCCAAGAAAACTCACAGATATTCCACAATTCCCTCAACTATACAGTCCTCTCCTCAAATTTGTGTAGTTGCTCCAAAATCTGTTTATTTTCTCAATATAGCACCCAAATTTATGTGTTGTATGTAGTTTATATGCCTCATAAGTCTCTCTCTCTCTCTTTTTTCAAGACTTATCCATCCATTTGAGAGAGATGGAGAGAGCAAGCAGGGGGAGGGGCAGAGGGAGAGAAATCCTCAAGCAGGCTGCCTGCTGAGTGGGGAGCCCAATGTAGTGGCTGAACCCTGAGATCATGACCTGAGCAGAAATCAAGAGTCAGCCACTTAACCAACTGAGCCACCCAGGTGCCCATAGTCTCTTTTAATATAGAACAATTATTCCATTTTTTTTTTCCTTTTAATGTCATTGACTTTTTTGAAGAGTTCAGGACAGTTGTTTCATAGAATGTCTACATTCTGGATTTGTCTGATTGTTTCCTCTTAGTTAAATTCAAGTTAAGGACTTTGGGCAAGACTTCTACATAGGTCTTAAGCACTTCATATTGTACTATATGAAAAAACACCTAATGCTAGGCTGTCACAATTGGTAGAAATCTGATCGCTTGGTTAAGCTGGAAAATGCCATAGCTCTCCATTGTAAAGACGCATTTTCCTCTTTATAATTAGGTATTATGTGAAGTGATAACTCAAACCTGCATTTTTGCCCTGTTTTCCACCAACCTTTCATTACTCCCTTGATTTGTAAATTAGTCAGCTCTTCTAAATGTTTTTAGGTAAATTTTAAGCATGCGGGATGAAAACCAAATTTTATTTTTATCTTGATTTCCTCAAATAACTCAGCCAAATTTATAATATACAAGTCACAAAAGGTCATGCCATTAACTAGTACTGAGACAAAGGTGGTAGGAACAAGTTCTGTCTTAAGAGGCCTTTGTTAGGCACTCTTCATTGAAGCCCATTGACAGGACTAACAGCTACATGAACACGTTACCTGGAGGAAGATCAGATGTCTTCTTAGGAGTTGTTTTGTTTGTGTCTTCCTCCCTCTTTGTAAAAGGAGGCAGATTTTTAGAAAGGGTGTCCAGATAATTAAACTGAAAGGAAAAACCAAAAGATTTCCTTTAAGACTTACGCAAGCCTGGAAGTCAATAGTCACAAGTACATTAAATTGATGAGCAATGATAAAAGCAATTTTTTTTTAGGCTCCGAAAAGAAAGTTGGCAAACTACACGTTTTTCAAGAGACTGTTTAACTCAGTTCTAGATTTTGTCAATCTGTCATAACTTCCTATAATTTCTTCTCAGGCAGCTTTTGGCTAATAATAGCAACTGGAACATTTGTAGCAATACAGGGAGCTCAAAACACATGAAAATATTCACTTTGCTTGGGAGTTTCAAGGTTCATAGAAGTGGAGTGCTCTATCTCCATGGGCTTCCAAGAACTCATAGTAATTCAGTGCTATTTCAAGAGCAGATGAGGACGGAAATTTTAATGGAATAAAAACTTCAAAATAGAATCTATAAGAGGATAAAAATAGGGAGAATTTGACCCAAAAAAGGGCTTAAAATGGATGGTAGAGGGTAATTAATAGTGACAAGGCAAGGCAGAGAGGTGGAGTAGTAATAATACATTGGCAGCAAACTTCTCCTTCGGTGCAAGACCTGAAATTAGTTTTCCCTCTCATATGCTTGTGAGGACATGGATTCGATGAAAGGTAAAGTCAGTTGGGTTGATGCAGGAAAGAAACATCAGGAAAGGTTGATTACATAATGACACATACATTGCATTAACTTTTGTAAAGACTCTTAGTCGATTGTTGTTAATTACATTCAATTACCTGAGACTGATAGCACTTGCTCAATTCAGATTTGAAGTAGGGTGATATTACTTTGTTTCTAATTTCCGTTAGGTATTTTTTTGTGTTTTCAATTTCTTTCCTGGTTGATATTTCCATAATGATAAAAAGAAGACACAGAATTTTAGCTTTAAATCCCACAGAAAATGGAATCACCAATAATAAAGCTGGTAAGAATTAACTCATCAGAAATTTTTTTTTTGTCAGTTTGCTTTGGTTCATTTTCTGCTCCTTCTAGAATCAGTCACATTTCCTACTTCAGAAATCATACTTTCCTTTAAGATAGGAAATAATGATGCCCCGTGGTAGTGTTTTCTACAGTTGATCTCAAAAGACTAAAATCCACATGGTTTACCTCTTTTGCATGTCTTTCAATTCTCTGAGGTTTAAATGCCCATTTGATTCTACTGATTTCTATAATTTCAGTAGCATGGTTAACAAAAGCTAAAGCCCAAACCTAAGGAATGGTTTATGACTAGTGTGGTCTCAGTGATTAGGAAGTAAAATAAAAGCAATCATGATAACCCTGCTAGTTGTCTTTCCAATATGAGAACCCTAGACTGGGGAGGCAATACACCAGCTAAAAACTTGACTTCCCAGCTTTTCCTATATGGAGGGAAGGCCAATGACAAGAAACTGAAGCCACCGGGTAAGATTCCAGATAGCCTTTAAAGAAGGCCGACACAGCAGAGAGGCTTTCCCTTTGTCCTTGTCTCATCTCTTTTCCTACTTCCTGAAATATGGATGAAATGGCCTCAGCTGAAGCAGTGATTCTGCAACCACGACACAAACTAAGGATGGAAATCATGCGCTAAGAATGATGGAACAGACAAAAAGAAGAAATCTGAGTTCCTGGCAATGTTGTGGTGCTGTTTACCATGGACTACTCATTTATGACTTCTTTTACATCAGGAAAGGTAAACTTTCTTGTAAAAGCCCTGACTTGAGGGGTTGTCTGTTAAATGTAGATGAACCTAATCTTATTTGAGATAGTTCTCATTTTTAGGTTCTTATTACATACCAGAAATTTTACCAAGTGCTTTACACATCTAATCTTACACTAACTCTTTGAGTTACTATTATTATCCCCGTTTTTCTGGTCAAAACATCAAGGTGTCGAAAAGGTAAGTAACATTCTTTAAATCACGTAACTAGTAAGTGGTGAAGTCTGAATTAAAACCCAGGTTGCCTGCCCGCAAGCCCATGATCTGGATAAGTGTATATGCTAGTTAGCTCTTAGTCGCCCAATGTGTGAGCTGACAGACACTTCAGGTATTAAATGGCCCAATTATCCTCATTTTATAGATAAGCAAACTGAATTCATGAGGTAAATTTTATTGAACTGAAACAACCAGCTGGCATCATTTAGCTGTAAGTAATCAAACTGGAACTGACTCTAGGTCTGCTGACATGAGATTAGTGCCCTCTCTCTTATACTAGCTTTTCTGTCAGAAAATACTGGCCACATCAAAATATCATCTTACTCAAACAACTTTGATTTCCTATTAAAATATCTTCTCTCTACTGCCTCACCGATTCATTCCTCAGTTTATGGCAGTGTGGCCTATTGTTTACACTCTCTTAGAGCTGTTCTCACAAAATAAGTCTCTCAGGTGATAAACCCAAATTCCTCTTTTCATTCTCCTTTCTGATTCCTCCATAGAATCTGATACTTATTGATCACCCTCCATTTCCTGCAAACTCTCTCATTTCTTAACCCTCCTCCCCAGATCTGTTTACATGCTGCCAACCCTTCTCTATGACAAAAAATCTAATTATGTGTTTTACTTTCTTCTTCAAAAACTTCCATTGGCTTGCCATTATCTTCCTGTAGGTTAAAACCTGAAATTGTTAAATGTTTCAAAGATTTTAAAAATGTGACTAGATAACACAGGCACATAATTCAGAAAGTATTAAAGAGTATGTAATAAAAAGGCAGTCTGCATCCCACACTGTCCCCTAACCTCTCCATCTCCTTCCCTGTAGGCAACATTGTCACCGTTCTCTCAGAACTCCTTGCAGGGGTATTCTATGAGATAATACCATACCTTCTAATTTGACCTTGAATATAGGGGTAGTCCATAAGATGGAGGGTCCTATCTCACTACTTCTCCCACACATTCTACAAGGTAACCCAGACATTTTTATAAAGAAGAGTCTTCATCCTTTCTCCAGTCATTTTGGAGAGGAACCTTGCAAATGTATGCAGCAGTACCATATGTACTACGATATACTCAGTAAATATTATCTGGCTTCCTTTCCTGGTGGGGTGGTATCTTCAGCTAGGAATGAAAGGAAACCAAAGCACATAACACTGAGAGCACATTCCTCATCGAATTATAAGAACCTTGAAAGTTGATGACTAGGCTCTGCATTAAGTTCTAGTATATTTATTAGTATATTACAATTACTAGAGCACAGAGAGTACCTAAGAACTTTCTTGCTTATGAAAAGGAGTGGATCTATATAATGGTCAAACAGGTTTCCTCTAGAGATGGTGACATCCTCACTCATAAGCTAAGTAAGCACTTAGCAAAAATGTAGAAGAGATTCAAATAAGAGCGGAGAGCCTAGATGGTAGGACCTTTCAACTTCTCCCATTTCCAGGACTCCACAAGACTGGGCCTTTTCACATGTTTATATACACTTCAAGATAGAATTACCTCTTTTGTTCCAACTTTTTTTCCCAGTGCATTGCTTTTATTGTGTACCTGGGGGAAAGGAAAGGAAAGTACAATGGGAAAGGGCAATATTCTCAGCTCCCAAACAATACAAGAAACACCTCTACTGTCTGATAAATTGTTGATAGTGTAGGAGAGGAGAGGCTGAGAACTCACTGATGTCATCACCCAGAGTTAGGACTTTGTCCCTCTCCATTTTTTCAATCACTGGTATGCTTCCCGCTAATTGGAACACAGTACGGGATCAACTTACCTCCATTTCTTTTCAAAGAAATCTGAATCCAATGTTTCTGGCAAACGTTCTGGAGCAGCAGGCAAAGACTCCTTGAATAAATTGGATAGATGGGCTGCAACTTTAAAAAGAAACACATTTAACTTTTATCCTCCCTTCTCGATAGCACAATGCATAGTCAGTCCCTGAAGACTCACTTGAGAGGGTTTCTAAGAGCCTATATTTAATGTATTAAGTGTTTTATAGACTTTCCATGACCAAGCTGTAATATAACAGTAAACCAGACCAGTTGTAGGAAATATCCTATGAGCAAACACACATCTTATTGTCAAAATGTAAAATGTATTGACCTCTCATTTATCCTACAGCATTAGGAGTATCAGTGTTTTATCTAACTGAATTTCTTCATACCTGGAACACCAAAACTTTGAAAAAAAAGAACCATTTAGTTGAAATTGTTTATCTTCAAAAAAATCTAAGGATATAAATATAATACAATAGTTGTTTGATAATTTGGGCGGTTATTCTGAGTCTATTCCCCAGAACATGATAAAATTAAAAAGGTTCCATGTTTTATGGTTATATGGACTTGGGAAACACTGATTTATACAAGATTAAATATGTTTTGTTATTGTAGGATTTAGTTAATTTACACTCTGGATCTCTAAAAAATAAGGCAATATACAGGATTATCCAAACTTATTTTATCATAAAATTCATTTTTGGGGCGGCCAATTCACAAATTAGTGAAATACTTTGGGAAATTTTGGGAAATACTTTGGAGAGCACTGACTTAAAAGCACCGCTATGAATATTTCAAGAGCAGCTGTAAGTATGCAAGACCCTGTTTGACTCTTCTGTTTGTTTGTTAGTATGTTTGAAAAATATATTTAGTTCATCCTTCATTATTAGGCAACCTACCCATTTACCTCTATGTTGACTGTCCCCTCACACCACAGGTCACAGATTCAAATGCTGCAAGGTATACATCCCAGATAAAGTATAAGGCATCTAGTTAAATTTGAACTTCAGATGAGCAACAAATAATTTTTTAGTATAACTATGTCCCAAATCTAACATGAAATAAACTTATATGGAAAGGTTACTTGTTATTTATCTGAAACTAAAATTTAACTGGGCCTTCTGTGTTTTTATTTGTTAAATTGACAGCCCTAGTGTAATGGGCTTCCCATGTGAAAGAGTGACAACGGAGTGGCAACTGAGGGTTGTGAGGGTTGATTCTTTTGTTCTTTTGTTAGGAGTACCTAACTCCAAAGGTGCAGCTGTTAATTACATTCAGCCAAACATCACTGTGTGGTAATGTCATATTTCAAGAGATGGAAAATTCATATAAATAAAAATAACTGTACAAGCCAACACTGTGGGGGACACATAAAACACATCTGTGGGCTAAATGAAGCCTATGCCTGCCGGTTTCTGACCTTTGTCATATGGCCAAAATAGAAAAGGAGAAGAAAATCCCAAACCACCAAATTCTGGTGGGCTTGTCTGCTGCAAACTATGAAATCACATAACTAAGTTTGCTGGAGTGGTATATTCCCCCAAATGAATATACTTTGAGTGAGGATATTTTCTTAGACTGCTTGATATATACACAAGTGCAAAGTTTTGGTGATAACTGTAGTTGCTCAAAAGTTCTGCAAATGTGTGTGCTTGCACGCACATGCCATTAGGATAGTGTTGGCTGGTTGACTGTGTCTCTCTTGTATCTTAGCTATGTTGGAAATACAAGCTGAGGTTAACATAAATGTCAGATGTCAACTATTTTCGTTCAACAAATCAAAGTTAAAGATAAATTAGAGGCAGTCATGGTTTTCAAGGATCTCACAATTTAGGCAGGAAAAAAAGTAAATAAATCATTACGGTACAACATGGTCAATATGGCAACAGAAATATGTACATGGTACTTTGCTATCAGATGAAGGAATGACTGAGAAGTGTATTTAAAATTTTTAAATATTTTGCAGAAAAATTTTAAAGTTAAAATATTAAAGTAGTTACCTTCAGTTACATGACTTTTCGTAGTTTGTTCCATTTTAGGGAATGACTGAAACGAAGATAGAATTCCTTAATGTTGATGATTATATTACATACTATACATATAAAATTCACTTTGCTTAAAAGCATTCTTCATGTGTTCAAATTGATCTTGTACAGAAACTACTATAAAATGAATTAGTTTTTTTTTTAAAAGATTTTATTTATTTATTTGACAGAGAGAGAGAGAGAGAGAGATCACAAGTAGGCAGAGAGACAGGCAGAGAGAGAGGGGGAAGCAGGCTCCCTGCTGAGCAGAGAGCCCGATGTGGGCTCGATCCCAGGACCCTGGGATCATGACCTGAGCCGAAGGCAGAGGCTTTAACCCACTGAGCCACCCAGGTGCCCCATGAATTAGTTTTTTAATGCCAATACAAAATTTATTAGATTTTTTTTTTAGCCATCCCTTTCACTTAACAATTTTTTCAAAGTGCAAATCATTTTAAGTTGTAAAAATTCCTTTTTCTTCCTTCTTCCTATGTCATTCATTAATTAACCAATTCGTTCAACATTTTGATGAACATCAGTTTCTTGAAAGATAATATAAACTTTTATTTAAGAGACTGCAGAATTATTTATGAATTAAGGAAGAGCCTAAAATGCATTTGGAAAATTCAGTACATGAGGAATCAGATTTCCCCAGAAATAAGAAATTATAAGGACAGAGCAAATGGTCCACGGAAGTGGCAGAAACAGCTTTAGTTGTGATATTTTGTCTTGAGGCACCTAATACTGAAACAACACTAAAAATATTGGTACAAAAATCTTTCTTTCTCACCATAACTAGCTTGAGGAGATCTGCAGCATTGCCCCTCTCCTCCTCGGTTCTGGAATCTTTAACAGTCATTTCCTGCAGCTTGTCTTCTTTCTTTAGAATATGGTTTATATAATCCTAAGTCAGTAGAATAAAACAAATCAATAAATAACAGAAATAAGGTAGAAAGAGACACCAAAATAGTCAACATCAACTTGACATACTACAAAAAGAGTAAGAATATATAAGTTTGCAGTGCTCAACAAACCAGTTACTGGATGAGCAATCTGGAAAACCTTTTCTTTAATTGTATTAATTAGCAAAGACCTGCAAAGTCCAAAGACAAAACTTGGAGGGCCACAAGATATTAGAACTCCATGAAGACTTCAGAGAGGCCCGGCTTCTAACTCTATGCTCCAGTGTCCTCATCAATAAAATGTACAGATTTGGGTTAGATGGTTTCTAAAGTCCTCTCCAGGGATAGTCTTTATAATTCTATGAATGTAACTTTAGTCTTTGTCCATGCCTTTGCTTCCCAGAGAAATATATTTTACTTTTTCCATAAGTACCTATTATCTT